>NW_005842500.1:939553-962773 GCF_000455745.1 Alligator sinensis
CTCAAGCAAATCTCGGGACGTCATTCTCCCCCTGTACTCGGCCTTAGTGAGGCCGCAGCTGGAGTACTGTGTCCAGTTTTGGGCTCCACAATTCAAAAAGGATGTGGAGAAGCTTGAGAGAGTCCAGAGAAGAGTCACGCGCATGATCAGAGGTCAGGGAAGCAGACCCTACGATGAAAGGCTGAGAGCCCTGGGGCTCTTTAGCCTGGAAAAGCGCAGGCTCAGGGGTGATCTGATGGCCACCTATAAGTTATCAGGGGTGACCACCAGTATCTGGGTGAATGTTTGTTCACCAGAGCGCCCCAAGGGATGACGACTAGGTCAAATGGTCATAAACTACTACAAGACCATTTCAGGCTGGACATAAGGAAGAATTTCTTTGCTGTCCGAGCCCCCAAGGTCTGGAACAGCCTGCCACCGGAGGTGGTTCAAGCGCCTACATTGAACACCTTCAAGAGCAAACTGGATGCTTATCTTGCTGGGATCCTATGACCCCAGCTGACTTTCTGCCCTTTGGGCAGGGGGCTGGACTCGATGATCTTCCGAGGTCCCTTCCAGCCCTAATGTCTATGAAAATCATACAACGTTAATATGAAACAATTAAAATCCATGCAAAAATGATAGGAACATAGTATAAAACAGTTAAAAAAACCCACCAATACAAACATAATAGAACACTATTTACAATATAAAAAGGGGCTTATTACAATAATAGCATACAAAAAACTTAACTGAGCTTACCTATGGCTACTTATGATTACTTATAAAGGGGTAGAGAGGGCAGAGAGAGAGTCAGAAATGGCTGGAGAAGGGGAGGGAACAAACAAACAAACCAGGTTTTGCTACATGCAAGCCAGCGGTTGGCGACTACCCACGGACACTGCTGGCAGTGTTGAAAGCAGCTAGTGGCAATTAGCAACTGCCCGCTGATGCTGCCAGCGATGTTGGCAGCAAAGCGGGTTTTGATGAGCGGCGACTGACTGCAGGCACCGCTGGCTGCGGCCAATAGCAGGGGGTGCATGTGCACCCCCTGTGCATCACCAATGAGTTCTGTAAACAGCCTAAAATAGTGATTCATATCTGAAAACTGCATGAGGGGGACCAGTGCCAGGAGTGCCACACTTCGGAGTCTGTATCTTCATCTGTACATCGCAGCTCCAATCCAGCTTTAAATATTTCTGTAGCTATGTTATTACCAGCCCCAAGTGCTCAAACATCATGATGCAGGGCCCAGAGTAGCATAAGACTAGGCTAAAATCAGTTTTTTTAAACAATGACTTTGGTGACTCTTTCGCCCTCTGGTGTGAGAGTTAACAAAAAAACCCCCAAAACCCTCACATTGGCAGTCTCTTGCTGTAATTATGAGTGCTAAGTTTCTGGTTATTTCTCTCAAGTGAAAGTCAAAATTCTAAGGTAAATCAGATGACTCAAAAAGAACCACAAATACTGCGATGTTCACAATACAATAATGAGAGCTGGCAGAACTTTATTTACTTGAGGGCCTTAAATCACATAACACAGAGCTCCATCAACTCCCCTCATGAGACAGGGACCTTATGGATTTTAACATAGGAACTGCTTGTTCTCTTAAAAAGAAGTTGGGCAGTAGGAGCTGGCTTTTTTTTTTTTTTTTTTTTGCAGGGGTCTGAAAAAAAAGACACTTGCCCTCCTCCCTCCCACAACTGTTGAAAATGTAAGCTAGCAGAGAAACTGTGTAGAAACATGAAACTGCTAAATTCTCTGCATGCTCTGGTTCATCAAATGTGACAAGTTCAGCAAAGCAAAGGAACCTTGACATTTAAAGTATGTCACTTCCCATCTGTCTAGGAGAAGGAACTATTATTCTCCTGTGGTGGTCTTTTCATATACCAACTCCTCAAGTTTCTATGCAACATCAACAGACAACATATAAGAAGCCTGCTCTAGCTTCCCACAGCTATTCTCTGCTGAGAGTGTGGGTTCATTATCAAACTTAAACTTAAACAGGCTTTAGGCCCTGTTCCCTCCTGTTTACTGACTAACATGGTGGCACAAGCAGCTCTGTTGGTTTCTAAAGCTACTTCAGCTCCAATGCATTCCACATGCTGGGTGCATCTACACATGCTGTTAATGGGCAGCAAGGTTATTATACATTAAAATAACATGCATTTAACCGTGCCTGGGAAGGCATCTCCATATGCGCCCACTTGGGAGCAAATTTACTCCCAAATGAAGACCAGGGATGCTCCTGCCCCCTGCCCTGCTGCAGCAGCCAGGGGGAGCTCCAGGGTCCCCCAGTTGTCAGCCAGAGGCTAGCAGCAGCACGTGGCTAGTACTGCTCCCCACTTGGCATGGGAGAGCTATCTATCCGCTGGGACTAGTGTATCCCAGTGTAACAGGGGGCCTTCTCGGGGCAGATTTTCATGGAGGCCCACCCACCTGTTTCTGGGCTAACTGCCTGCCTTATTGTTAATTAATTAATTGATGTTAATTAAGCAGGAGGCTGCCCATTTCTTGCCCCAATGCCAGGGTCGCTATCTGTGGTTCCATTCCTCCCCTACACTGCAGCCCAAGCCTCACAGATGGCATCCAGCTGTTGTCTGATCACCAACCCCACACTGGGCCCCAGAATCCTGCTCTTTGAACCCCACCTGGATCCCTCCATTCAGGCAACCCATTCCACCTTCATTCCAGGCTGCATAGCTCCCCAAGCTGCTTCCCCCTTACAGGTGTGGTCCCCCCAGGACCTTTGGCTACACTGGCCCTGGCCCACCTCCAGGCCAGTCAGAACCCCAGGTCCTCAGCTCTGGGCATCCCTGCAGTGGGCCCCTGGCCCTTCAACCCTTCTGGTCCTGGCCCCAGCATGGACCAGTCAGAGGATGTCAAGACAGGTTTGAGTCTATGGCCCCACTCTCACTGGGGTCCACCTTCCAGACCCTACAAGGGGATAACCCACCTGGTTATGGGAGCTGGGATTAAGGCACCCCAACCTGCCTTTCACCAGGGTGGTAACTGACCTGGCATTTCCTGGGGGCTCCCACACCACTGAGAGCCCCACCAGGCCACCCACTCCCAACAGGGTGCAGTTTTAGGTCATGCCCAGGACCAGAAGCCTCCTGACCATCCCCTACAGCTCCTCCCTTACCTCCAGATAATATCAGCGGCCCTTCAGCCAGACAGTGTTGCTACCTGGCCTTCCAGCAGCAAAATGCCCTGTTTATACGGGCAGCCCTGAATCTAAAATAGCTTCCCTAATCAGGCACCTGCCGGCTGCTGTCTTCAGGCCCTTAAAGTGGCAGGGCACCACACCCCGCCACATGGGGATCAGGTCCTCACCCTCTTCTCAGTCCTCTTCCTCTACCATGTGGGGATTGGGTGAGCACCTGATCCCCATGTGGCTGGGACATAGCAGCCCCAGTTGCTGAGACAGCTCTCCCACACCAAGTGGGAATCAGGACCAGCCCCATCCCCCCTGTTAGTCCCAGGCTGGCACCGGGGGGAGCCTGGAGCTTCCCCTGGCTGCTGCAGTGGGGCAGAGCAGGGCAGGGAGGCAAGGCAGGACAGGACTGGCAGGGATGCTGCCTGGCAGTCATATGGGGATCAGAAGGGAGAGGTAAGTATGCCTCTCCTGGCTAGGTGGGGATCAGGACCCTCCTGATCCCCACATGGCTGCCAGGCAGCTTGAGTGGGGATGCCTTTCCTGGACAGGTGGGGTTCAGGACCTTCACAATCCCATGGCTGTCAGGCAGTGTCCCTGTTGGGTGGGGATGCCTCTCCCAACCATGTTGGGATTGGGATGGTCCTGATCCCCATGTGGCTGTTAGGCAGTGCTCCTATCAGACATGACCCTACCAGCTATGTGGGGATCTGGTCCCGTACTGGATCCCCATGTGGCTGGGATCCAGCAGTTCTGCCCCTGCAGCTGGCACAGCTCCCCCTCAACTTCAGGGCTTAGCCAGGCATCAAATTGCTCCGAGTCAGCATCTACACATGTGCTATTGTACAGTAGCTAATGCGCAGTTAATTTACTACCTATATTTACAGGTAGTAGAAAACCATGCATTAGCTTAATTTACTGCACACTAGCTGCTGTGCACGGTACATGGTGATGCCTTATTGTGCAGTAGATTAGTCTGCACAGTGCAGTAGATTAGTAAAGCCTCTCATGTAAATATGGCCACTTTGACTGAGCCAGAGACGGAAGGAGGTTTCCTGGGTTCTACTGTGGGGCCCCCATTTCTTCATGGGAAAAGCAATTTCATAATATCAAGTGTAACCCATGTACACCCAAGGGTGTGCCCTATTCTCAATTGAATGGGATGGGTAGGCAGGAGGGGGTGCTGTGAGAGGGATGCCAGAATTTCAAGCAGATCCCTCTTTCCTCTACAGAGTTAGCCCAAGCCCAAAGTTCTTAACTATATACAATTTATTAAGTTATAATATACATAAACATAAAACTAAATATCATATACATATATTTACAGTGAACAGTAACCACTAACCAAGGTCAACCCCTAAATAACACTATTTACAAAATCATAATACAACATGTCAATTACAAAATATAAGGAGCAAACATGAATAATCTTAATATCATCTATTCCTTAATATAGTCCCTGACCCATGGCAAGAGATAGTCCTCCTTCCAATGGGGTCCCTTGCGGGGTGTCCAGGAAGCACCAGGGGCCCCTTCCCTTAGGGTCTTGACTAGGCAGGGGGCTGCTCACCCAGCCCCTTCTCTGAGTTTGCCCGCCCCAAATGTCTCTCCCCTGTGGGACCCAAGGCCACAATGACTGACGCTCCCTCAGGTGGCGATGGTCTGGGCGCAGCTCGATGGGGTCTCCTCTGCTGGAGTGCCTCTCCAGGCCTCTCCTGCACCATTGGGTTCCTCCCCACCCTGTGCCCCACTCTGGGCACCGAGGGCTCAGCTCCTCTGAGCTGCCGCACCACTGCTGCTGGCTCCTGGGTTATGGGCCCCACGCTGCAGCAGTAACATTTCTCCGTGCCCTGGCTCAGCACTGAGGGATCTCTTAGCACAGGCCAGACCCTTCAGGCTCCAGCCAGCTGTTCTCATGCCAGGTGGCTAACCCAAGCAGCCTCCCCTGCTCCCTAGCTCCCAAGGCTAGGGCCCATGTGCCACCCTGCGCACCGTGGCACCTGGCTGCTTGCCAGGAGATGGGGCCTGAGCCACCCCACTGCAGCCCCAAGGCCTTTGCCCCGTGCACTGCCCCACGCACTGTGTGGCCCACTGGCCCTGGCAGGGTTGCAGGCTTAAGCTGCCGCTTGCGGATCCCAAAGCCTAGGCTCTGTGCTTCGAACTGCGCACCACGATGGGCCCGAACGATCTCACACCACTCCCAGGGCCAGATCTCCACGCACCGTCCCTGTGCACCGTCAACAGCTCAAGCGGTCTCACACTGCTCCCTAGGCTGCTCCTCCAGTGGCAGCTTCAGGTGCCTTGGGCCTATTGCCTGCTGAGAGAGAGCTCCCCCCCTTTTCTTGGCTCTGCCCTTCTTGAGGCCCTCCGTGCATCTCCACTTGTGTTGGGCACCCAGCTCCTTTTATACACTCCAGGGCTCCGCCCCTGAAGTCTTCCGCATCTGACAGTTTCCAGTCTTCAATAAGATCCGGAAGAGCTCTTCTCCCCCTCCCCTCAGGAATGGGGCATGACTTTATTTCTCCTGCTGCCTCCTGATTAGTGGATGGGATCCACCAATCAAAACAACAGGATCGCAAGCCTGGGACTCAACCCAAGCTCTGAAAAGTGAGCCTGCTACATGAGAATAGATGAAACAAGCATCTGTGGAGACAGCTGAACTATACATCTTTAAAAACTCCAACACAGAGTCTGAAGGGTCTAATTACAGTCCGTGTCATCTTCTCTAGACCAAAATGCAGTAGAACAGTCCCAAAGGGTGTCTTTACAGTGCCAGAAGTCTATATCCACATCATTGAGCTAGGCATGGAGGCAAAGCCCTTGCAGAGATGAGTAAGGACAGGGCTTTCAAACTTGGGGGCCTAAAATTGGGTTCCTAATCTATGTTCAGGCTTCCAAATAAAAAGGGCATGATTTTCAGGTGCACTAAATATATATGATACCACTGAAGTTAATGGAGCTCTAAGTGCTCTGGCCACTTACCTCAGATTCAGTTACTGAATTTTCTTTAACCTAGTCATTCAAATCTGACCCTTGGTTTTGAAATTGTTGGTATTTACCTTCTTAACATTGGCTTAATTTTCAATTTTAAATGACCCCAAACTAGGAAGTGTCTCATTTAAGATTCCCGGGGGTCATATGATCATAATAAACTGCAGGAATTCTAGTCCCAGGTATTAAAAATAAGAACCAGGCTATTATGCCTGAAGTTCAAGAAACCAGATCTATCTCAATACAATCAATTTGAAACACATTTTATGACTTAATTCTAGTCAATTTGCATAAAAGATTAAATGAAACTATAAGAATGCTTAGCATTTATGTTATTTTCAAAGTATTCTACAGATGCCTACTTTCACAGGAGCCCTACAAAAATAATAATTATACAAGGGTGTTTCAGAAAGTAACAACAGTTTCAAAATAAAACTGTTTTATGTGCAATTAATGGGAAGCTACACAGTGAGGGACCAGTGATGGCATTATCAAATGTGCTCATTGTTTGCAACTATGTAGATAAGCGATGTGGTCCAATAAATGATTATTGTACACAAAATGGGTTTATTTCAAAATTGATGTTCCTTTCTGAAACACCCTAATGTGTATCTGTAATAGGAGTGCGGCTGGTGAGGCAGGGGTGTTAAATGACCTGTCCAAGATACACGCCCAGGTTAGTGCTCAGAAGTTGGTCCTGTTTTCTGTCCTCCTTTCAATTCACTAAATCATGCTTTCCATGTTGATGACACAGAACAACCCTCCCAAACTAATAAAACAACTGGGTAGTCATATATTCTGAATTTGCTAGTTAGAAACTTATCCTTTATTGCCCATGATTTAACTGTGGTATAGTGATACTTCAAAGGAAAAGGCATGGAAAGGGCTGTTCCATGTCATGCTTTCTTGGGTCAGTGGTTTGTAGAATTTAAGAAGTATGGTTCCACACTGAAAACTGACTTGAAAACTGGCTTTGCAAGGTTTTATGTTCATTGTCTCTCTACAATGCCATATCAAATGTACTCAGTTAACAAGGAAAAAAAATTTTTTTCATGTCAGGCTTCAAACCAATTGCAGGATCCAACTGGGCACTTTCCAGGTCCTATATCATCACCAGCAATAAAATTCCTGCAAAATTTAAGCATTGAAGTGAGGTCAGAAATTGATTCTGCATTTAGAATTCATTTAACACTATGCTGGTAAATACTGTGAACAGAATCCCGACCCCTCTGTTAGCTGTGACTGTGATTGAGCACTACACATCCTCTGCCAGCAGAATGGGGTCAGGGGAAGGGCAAGCTGAAGTGCTCTGGGTCAAGATCCAGGGGGGGCAAGGCGAGAGGGATTTGACGGTGGGGGTCTATTACAGACCCCCCAATCAAGAGGAGGAGCTGGACAGGGAATTTTAAGGCCAGCTTGCGGAGACACTAAAAGCAAGGGATGTAGTTGTCATGGGCGATTTTAATTACCCAGACATATGCTGGGAGGAGCAGTCAGCCGGGACGGACCGCTCCAGGAGGTTCTTGGCCGAGTTGCAGGACCTCCACTTGATTCAGGAGGTGCACAGTCCCACCAGAGGAGATGCCCTGCTGGACCTGGTCCTGGCCGCAGGCGACGATCTGGTAAGAGGCCTCCAGGTTCTTGACCACCTGGGCAATAGTGATCATCATGTGCTGGAATTCACCATCCAGCGTAGAGTGTCAAGGGCCCGCAGCAAGGTGGTAGCCCTAGACTTCAGGAGGGCCAACTTCAGTGAGATGAGGAGATTAGTGGGAGAGGAACTGGGGTCCTTGAGGGCAGAGGAACTCAGCGTCCAAGAGGAGTGGTCGTTCCTTAAGGAAACGATACTCGGGGCCCAAGGGGTGTCCATCCCGACAAGAAGCAAGGCGGGCAGGAGTGTCCAAAAGCCCCCCTGGCTCACCAAGGGTGTCCGGGAATGCCTGCTTGCCAAAAGGGTGGCGTACGCCCGGTGGAAGGGGGGTGTAATCTCCAAAGAGGAGTATACCTCCTCTGCTCGGGCCTGCAGGCGGGCTGTTAGGAAGGCCAAGGCGGAGATAGAGCTCGGATTAGCGTCCAGGATTAAGGATAACAAAAAGTCCTTTTTCAAATATATTGGGAGGATGAAGAAGGCGCCGGGTAATGTGGGGCCCCTGCAGGATATGCGGGGCAATCTGGTGGTTGCGTCAGAGGATAAAGCGGACCTCTTTAACCAATTCTTCACCTCCGTTTTCTTGTGCAGGGACCGGGACTTCCCTGCTGTGATAGAAGCCGGACGCGAGGGGATCGCCTTCAGACCTCAGGTTGGGGAGGACCGGGTTAGAGAGCTTCTGGAGGGGCTGGACGCGTTCAAGTCAGCGGGTCCGGATGCTCTCCACCCCAGGGTGCTGAGGGAGCTGGCTGGGGTTATTGCAGGGCCCCTGGCACGGCTCTACGAGCGATCGTGGTGCTTGGGCCAGGTGCCAGACGATTGGAAGGTAGCTAATGTGGTCCCCATCTTCAAAAAAGGGAAAAGGGAGGACCCGGGCAATTATAGGCCCGTCAGTCTTACCTCAATCCTGGGGAAGCTCTTTGAGAAGATCATCAAGGAGCACATTTGTGATGGGCCGGCATCCGAGATGATGCTCAGGGGCAATCAGCATGGATTTATTAGGGGGAGATCATGTCAGACCAACCTGATTGCCTTTTATGATCAGGTCACAAAGGCCATGGATGCAGGTGTCGCGGTGGATGTAGTCTTTCTGGACTTCAGCAAGGCCTTTGACACCGTCTCTCACCCCATCCTAATTAGTAAACTAGGCGACTGTGGCATAGATGCCTACACGGTCAGATGGATTGCAGATTGGCTGAAGGGTCGCACTCAGAGGGTGGTGGTGGATGGATCATATTCGACTTGGGGGGAGGTGGGTAGTGGAGTCCCTCAGGGCTCGGTCCTGGGCCCTGCGCTGTTCAATGTCTTCATCAGCGATCTTGATGTTGGGGTGGAGAGCAACCTGTTTAAATTCGCTGATGACACCAAAATTTGGGGGGAGGTGAGCACGCTAGCAGGGAGAGAGAGATTGCAGAAGGATCTGGATAGGTTACAGGGGTGGGCAGACAGGAACAGGATGCGTTTCAATACGGACAAGTGCAGGGTGCTGCACTTGGGTAGTAGGAACCAGCAGCACACTTATACGATGGGGAACTCCCTACTTGAGAGCACGGAGGCGGAAAGGGATCTTGGTGTCATTATTGACTCCAAGATGAACATGGGCCGACAATGCGAGGTCATGGTTGGCAGGGCTAACCGGACCTTGTCGTGCATCCACAGGTGCATCTCGAGTAGAGCCAGGGAGGTGATCCTCCCCCTCTATGCGACGCTGGTCAGGCCGCAGCTGGAGTATTGTGTCCAGTTCTGTGCGCCCCATTTCAGGAGGGATGTGGACAACATGGAGAGGGTCCAGAGGAGGGCCACCCGCATGATCCGGGGACAACAGGGCAGACCCTACAGTGAGAGACTGCGGGACTTGAACCTATTCAGCCTCCACAAGAGAAGGCTGAGGGGGGACCTGGTGACCGTCTATAAACTCACTAGGGGGAACCAGAAGGGTTTGGGGGAGACGCTGTTTCCCCTAGCCCCTGCTGGCATAACAAGGAATAATGGGCACAAGTTGATTTGAGTCCCGTTTTTGTTTTTAGGGTTTTTTGTTGTTCTCCCGCCCTGGCGGGGGGGCGGGCTAGAAGATCTATTAGGTCCCTTCCGACCCTAAAACTATGAAACTATGAAACTATGACTCTGCAGTGATAATGAAAGAGCAAAATATTTTTTTTTATCACAAGTGAAAACAGACACAACAGCAAGTATGCATACCAACAAGTTTGGTTGAGTAAGGAGGTGTAGTTGTTACCAAGGTATATCTCAAAATAACCCTCTTGTAAACATAAAGGGCCAGGTTTGCCTTTCATTTGATGTTATTTAGACTATGGAGTTATTTCAGTAACATGGCAACATTAATGCCAAAGAAATTACAGCAGGGATGAATTTAAGCCATACCATTTGAGAATAAAGGCAAAACTTCTGATAAGATAATTCTTTTTTTAAAAAGCTAGACTTTCAGAATAGAATAAGATTCTGAAGTCAAGAAGTCAAGAATTGCTTGTTTGTCAAGGCAGTTTCTGTGTAACACCTTAACCAAACCTCACCCCACATCCCCCCCATCACCTTGTAAGCCATCAGGGAATATAAAATACACAGAGTTTCTGCTTGAGCTGTGTCCATCTTGTTCTTCTCTGACTGTCAGCTGAGATAGAAGGAACTATGATGATGTCTGGACCTTTCACTGGCAGCCCTCCCACTGTATCACCACTGTTTTGAAAGCTGAATTGTGATAATGGGCCATGTACACAGGATACTTTCTCACAAAGAAAACATCCTGCTTTGTCCCTTCCCTTGACACTGCAGTTTGCAAAGCCTTTTCAAAGAACAAACAGCATGGGTTTGGATTTTTAGAGAATACGCTCAGCCAGGAAAGGGAAGGATGTTATTCCAGGGATGGTCTACTACCGACACAACTCTGTATTAGCTCCTGAGGCTTTTCAATGAAAACTGGTCTGTTATGCACCATGTGTGCCCAGTCACATTACCTCCATGAGTGCTCAGGCATAAAAGGCTTGCAGTACCACGTTTTCATTTACTTGGCTCAGTCATGGATACTGCCTGCTGTGCCTGCCACATCTGTACATTTGCAACTGCATGATGGTTATCTCACATGCCAGTTCCATGTTCACACACAATATCCTTCATTACCTGTGGGGAACAGCACAGGGAGACAGCTGATTCCTTTCCAGAATCCTCCTAACCCACTCTGCTGATCCCACACCTGACTCCTCCTAAATGGAAATAATGGGTGCAGACATAAGTGGCAATTTTTGTCTGATCAGGCCACAGAAAACAGTTTATAGCTGTGACCAAACACAAATACATGGCTGCAGACATCTTCAAAAATGGCCTGTCGAGTGAAAATCTGACCCTTCATTGCATAAGGCGTCAGATGAAGATGTTTCAAAACAGAGTGTCTTCTGTAACTTCTGTCTGCACTGCCTGCCAGCCTGTCATTCAGAAGCGGAAGGGGGAAGAGGAGTGGAGGAAGTTCCATCTGGGGGGTTTTCAGCCCCCGCTGGAGAGTGGGACAGGGGTATTGGAGCAAATTTGCTCCCAGACAGCCAAACCAGTAGGGAGTTAGCCTCCCGCTGGGGGCAGAAAAATGTGGCTGGGAGTCCTTCCAGCCATAGGGCACAGATGGCTCTTTAGCAGTCCTTGGCTGGCCTTTAGCTCCCTGGCTTGACCCCTGGGGGCTGGGCCAGCTGCTGCCTGCCCCTGGCCACTATGTGCTGGTGTGGTGGACATTTGCTGGCTGTGTCTGCAGAGCCCCAGCCTGACCCCCAGGCCTCTGCCAGCTGCTCCCTGGCCCCTGGGCACTGTGCCCCTGTGCTGAGGCCATGAACCAGGTCCAGCAGTCCCTCAGGCCACTCGCCTGATCCTCAGGACCTGTGCTTGCAGCTGCCTGGCCTCTGAGCACCATGTCCCTCTGCTGTGGGTACATACCCAGACCTGACAGCACCTGGAGTCCCTGCCAGAGGCAGCACTGATGACTGCAGTGTCCCCAACCATGGGGAGAACAGCCCGGGGCCCAAAATGAGTGGCAGGAGAGACCACCAACCTCATTGCAGTCTGGGTTAAAGCCAAGCTCCAGAGATAGTTTGGACAGGGCAGCTGGGTGAATGCCTACATTTATGAGGAGATGGCAGCCTGCTCCTGGGAACTTGACCACAATTGTTCCAGGCAGCAGTGCCGCACCAAGGTGAAGTCCCTGCAGGCTCAATTGGTCTGCATGATGGACCATAATCGCTGGTCTGGGGCTGCCCACAGGACCATATGGGAGCTGAACTGCATCCTGGCTCCCTCAGGTGACACATCTATTCAAGCACAGGTGGATTGCTGGAGTCCCTGCTATGGGCCAGCCCTGATGAGGACTCACCAGAGGAAGGCATCTTCAGCCACCAGTGGCAACAACCAGCGTGCTTCCCACCCTTGGCGCTGTCCTCCAGCGTGGGTAGCCCAGACTGGCACCTGCTCCAGCAACTCCAGCCACACACCTACAGCGTCAAAGACAGACCAGGGATGGCCCCACACATGGCCAGCTCCAGCTCCTGCCCAGAGGGGGCCATTGCCATGTGACCATGTGCCAGGCTTCCACATCATGGCACCCCACAGGCAGTTGGACGCCACCAGGCTTAGAGTCTGACAGCTGAGACTTCCTGCCATGCCCATCCAGTAACCCCTGCACAAGGAGGAGGCCTTGGGAAGGGAAGGAGACACTGCGGCCATCTGTGCACACACCACCTCACCCGCCCACCCCCAGGTGGCAGGCCTGGAGTCAGAGGCCCCACATGGGAGGTGGGGCTCTTGCCTCCCATCCCCTCCCTGCCCCTCCCCTCCTTACTCTGCCTGGTTGAGCTCCTCCCTGCTCCCCAGAACCCCCCCTCACAATACTCAGGGAGGCAGGAGACAATGCATTACTTTATTGAGTGACCAGCATCCTCCCAGCTAGGCAGCCAGGGGACTGTCACATGCAGAGAAACTCATCAGTGACAACAGCAATCTCCTTGGCCGCGGGGGTCAGGGACTCATAGCATAGTCAGAGGTACCCCTTCCAGTGGCAGTGCATCTTTCAAGGAAGCACAGGCTTGCCTGCGGCACCATCGAAGCCCAGACCCCAAGCCAGGTTCTCAGCTGTGCCCAGGGCACCGTGGCAATCAGCAACAACAGAGTGTTGTCAGGCATCCCTTGGTGCACTTGAACAGCTTGTGGTGCACCCAGGGGACTCTCAGCAGGGGCTCACTTGGGGCACAGGCCACATGCAGCAGGGGCCCTGGCCCAGGCTGCCTTTCCAGAGAGGCCCACCAAGGGGAGGGCGGGAGTATCACCAGCTCCATGTCCCAGCTGGGCAGGAGCCTTTTGCCCCCTGCCCCATCCAGCACAGGCCTGGCACCATAGAAGCAAACTGCTTGGCCTGCAGGAGAAGGGGGGAAGTTGGTTCAGAGCAGTCACAGCAGCTACTGCCAGGAGCCAGCCCTGGCTGGGCCTGGGTAGGGGATTGAGAAGGCAGGCTGCCAATGGCAAGTGTCAAGTGGCCAACTGCACCTGAAGATGGAGCGGGGATGGAGGGCTCAGCTGGCAGCTGGCTATGGCAGGGGCCACCTAGACAATTTACCATGGACTGCTGATCTGAGGCTGGCCAGTGCACAGCCCTTCAGTACAGTGGATGTTGTCTCTTAAATGTTGTAACCTCTCACAAAGAGTCTCTCTCTCCTGGCTCTGCAAGTCCAGCAGCTGCACGTTGGGGAGAGGTGCTAGCCACTGCAAGGGATGCATCTTCAGGGATGCCACCACTGTCAGCTGGCATCCTCCAAATATGCCACGTCTGCTGGCAGCACACTCAAAACCACACCCTCCTGCTGGACCAGCTAGTCATTGTGGCAGAGGAGTAGCTGGGGGATTCACAGGCCTGGCATGCCAAGGACTTGTGTGTGAGTGGGAGAGGGACCAAGAGGACTGTGCCTTTTGGGACAGGCTCCTCAGCCTTGAGGAGAGGAACATTGTCCTCCTTGAGAGAATGCAGGAGGCACAGGAGAAGCAGGTCACTGTGGTGGCTCAGGCAGTGGAGGCCACAGAGGAAGACCACCAGATATTGGACACCATTGTGGCCCTGGTGGCCACCTTCTTGCTGTCCACTGCCCAGACCCTGGCTCTGGCCCTGGTCCCACCTGCCCCTGGCAGCCATCCACAGTCCAGCCCCTGGCTCTGGCATCATCTGCTGCCTGATAGTCACCCACCACCACAGTCCCCTGGCCCCAGTTCCAGCCCCACCTGCTGCCATGCAGCCTCCTGTGGCCCCACACCAAGCTCCCCAGTGGGCCTGGGAGGAGGTCCAGCAATGCCTGCAGCGGCCAGGGCCCCCTGACTCTGCTCCCAAGCTAGGCCCCATGGTTGAGGAGGGGAAGCAGGCTGGACAGTGCCCACCCTCACCCCTGGCTGAGCTTCTGGGATGCTGGCCTTGCCACAGTGTCCACATCCACGGTGGTGCTATCAGAGGTCAGGGTGGGTGCTGGGTGCTTCTCCCCAGGCTCTGCACCACAGGCACCTCCATCCCACCATTCCCTCCTGACACTGCACTAACCACATTTCTGTAAATAGTTGCACGGAAAAGACAGTGTTTTATTGGTGGTGGGCATTTGGATTGAGGCAGGGAGGTTGTTGGGGAGGGAGTGCAGGAAGGAGCGTGTTGTGGTGGAGGGAAATAAAGATTGTTGATTGGAAACCATCCAGAGTGCATGTGGTCTTGGGGGTATGTTTTGGGCCTGGAGTTCATGGGCAGCTGCCCAGGCACCCTACTGGAGAGGATCAGGGAGGAGGTGGTCTGCAAGCACCTTGCAGCCCGAGCATCCATGGTGCACTTGCCACAGGCTCCTGGGATAGCATCCCTGGCCAGCCTGGGCCTGCCCCCCATGGAGACCCCTGCCATCCTGAGATTCCTTCTGGAGACCCTGCCAGGCTGAGCCTGTCTCCTTGGAGACCTTTGCCATCCTGAGCCTGCCCCCCAGGAGCCCTGTGCCAAGCTGAGCCTGCCTCCCTGGAGACCTCTGGCACCTGGGCAGCTTCAGCCACAGCCTGCAGCTCTTCCTGGCTGTTGCAGGAGGCCAGAGCAGGGCAGGAGCAGGCCTGGATCTGCTTAATCCTATAAGGAGCAAATCTGCTCCCATGTGTAGACACCTTCCCAGGGCTGGCTTACTGTGCAGTAAGTACTATGCAATAAGCCTAAATATCATTAACTGCACATGTAGATACACCCAGAAGACCACCTTAGCTTAGCAGGAAACTCTTCAGTAAACTAGATCACAAAAAGGAAGCTTATAAGAAGTGAAAACTTGGACAAACAACTAGGAAGGAGTATAGGAGTATTGCTCAGGCATGCAGGGATGAAGTCAGGAAGGCTTCAAGGGAGCAGTTAGCAAGGGATGTGAAGGGTAATGGGAAGGGTATCTACAAGTATGTTGGTAGCAAGAGGAGGATCAGGGAAAGTGTGGGTCCCTCACTGAATAGGGGAGGCAACCTAGTGACAGAAGATGCAGAAAAGGCTGAAGTACTCAATGCCTTTTTCATATCAGTCTTCACAGGCAAGGTTAGTTCCCAGACTACTGCACCTGGCAGCACAGTTTGGGGAGGAGATGAACAGCTCTCAGTGGTGAAAGAACAGGGTAGGGATTATTTAGAAAAGCTGCACATATACAAATCCATGGGTCCGGACAGGATGCACCTGAGGGTGCTGAGGGGCTGATGTGATTGCTGATCTGCTGGCCATCATCTCTGAAAAGTCATGTGACTGGGAGAGGTCCTGGATGATCGGAAAAGGGCAAACATAGCAGCCATATTTAAGAAAGGGAAAAAGGAAGATCCAGGGAACTACAGACTGGTCAGCCTCACCTTAGTCCCTGGAAAAATCATGGAGCAGTTCTTCAAGGTAGGCTTTTCTAAGCAGTTGGAGGAGAAGGAGGTGATTAGGAACAGTCAGCATGGTCATGCCTGACCAACCTGATTGCCTTCTATAATGAGATAACTGACTCTATGGATGTGGGGAGACCAGTGGATGTGGTGTACCTTGATTTTAGCAAGGCTTCTGATATGGTCTCTCACAATATTCTTACAGGCAAGCTAGGGAATTATGGGCTGGATGACTAGAATTTAAGGTGGATAGAAAACTGGCTGGATCATTGGGCTCAGAGAGTAGTAATCAATGGCTCAATGTCTAGTTGGCAGCTGGTATCAAGTGGACTGCCCCGGGGGTCAGACCTGGGGCTGGTTCAATATTTTGATCAACAACCTGGAAGATGACAGAGTGCACCCTCAGCAAGTTTGCAGATGACACCACGCTGGTGGGAAGTAGTAGATACACTGGAGGGCAGGGGTAGGATTTAGAGAATACTAGACAAATTGGAGGATTGGACCAAGAGAAATCTCATGAGGTTCAACAAGGACAAGTGCAAAGACTTGCACTTAAGATGGAACAAGCCTATGCACCGGTACAGGCTGGGGACTGACTGGCTAGGCAGCAACCCTGCAGAAAAGAATCTGAGGGTTACAATGGACAATAAAATGAAAATGAGCTAACAGTGGGCCCTTGTTGCCAAGAAGGCTAATGGCATACTGGGCTTCATCGGTAGGAATGTTGCCAGCAGATCAAAGGATATGATTATTCCCCTCTATTCAGCACTGGTGAGACCACATCTGGAGTACTGTGTCCAGTTTTGGGTCCCCCACTACAGAAAGGATGTGGACAAATTGGAGAGAGTCCAGCGGAGTGCACCAAAAATGGTTAGGGAGCTAAGGGAAAATTACTTATGAGGAAAGGCTGAAGGAACCCAGCTTATTTAGTCTGGAGAAGAGAAGACTGAGGGGGTTTTAATAGCAGCCTTCAACTACCTGAAGGGTGGTTGCAAAGAGTATGGAACTAGACTGTTCTCAGTGGTGGCAGATGAAGGAAAAAGAAGCAATGGTCTCAAGCTGCAACAAGGGAAGTTTAGGTTTTATATTAGGGAAAACTTTCTCACTAGGAGGGTAGTAAAACACTGGAACAGGTTACCCAGAGAGGTTGTGGAATCTCTGTCCTTGGAGAGTTTTAAGACCCAACTAGACAAAACCTGGGCTGAGATGATCTGGTTGGGGATGGTCCTGCTGTGAGCAGGGGGTTGGACAGTGCTGGCACCAGCCTCTTCCCAGTGTGTGTGTGGGGGGGGAGGCACTTCTGTGGGCTGTGGGTGGGAGCAGGGTGGGCTCAGCTGCATGGGGCAGGTGGCAGCAGCTTGGTGGGGAGGCAGGGGGCTTGGACAGGAATGGTGCTGGGAAGGGTGACTCGAGGAGGGCTAAGGTAAATTTTGGGGTGGCTAGAGCCCCCTCAAGGCCCGCCCTAGTGTTGCCCCTGGGGTTGGATTAGATGACCTCCTCAGGTCCCTTCCAACCCAAATTTTCTATGATTCTATAACAATTAATTCATATATTGATTGTTATTATTATTATTATTGCTTGTATTGTTATTTATTGCTTTGTTCTTGATATTGTTATTGATTGATTTGTTGTTGATATTGTTATATATGAAACATTTGTAGTATTTGAGCAGTCCTCCATATGCTTGGGTATGAGACCTGTGGATGTTGTCTGTTTAAATCATACCTGTATTTGTTGGTTGTGTTTGTTTATTGTGTAGGCTAAAACCTCGACCTGGTCAAGTGGCTTAGACTGGAGGATAGCACCGCCCAATACCAATGGTTTGCGGCTGACAGCCACAGCTGGCAAGTATTATGGGGGTCTACAGACTCCAGTTCCAGGGCTCGACTGGATACAATGATGTTGGTGTGTAAACATCACCAGTCATTGAGGAGGGGGATGTAAGGGAGGAATTCCTGGAATTCCCCTAACTCAAGTTGCTTTTGTTATGTTATGGTTAGTTCGTGATTTTGAATAAGGACGCTCTGGTCAGTGGAGTTCAGAGCCAGAGAGCTCTGGAAGGGATGAACTCCTGAACCTCCAACCTACTTTCCACTTGTGAGCGTACTCAATGAGGACCAACATTCTGGTGGAAAATTTGTGAGGGGAAAGTGAGCATCCTTGTGTGACTGACAGGCTGAGTGCTGTGTGCAAGGTAGAGTGCTATGTGCAATAGTGTGCGCTGATGTGTGATTGGCCTGTTGGTGTGATTGACAAGAATGTTGTGATCTAAAGGGATAAAAGGATCCTGTCCCAAGACTCAGGGGCTGAGTGAGATGATAAGTGTGGACTGTGAGTGCGTGTGAGGGTGTGAGACACTGCGGGCGAGTGTGAGACACTGAGGGCATGCATGGGACTCTGTGAAGGTGTGATCATGTGTGTGAGGGTGTGGGACACCAAAGGCATTTGTGAGACATTGGTGATGCATTGTTGATTGGTCTTTGCGTTGGTATGTATGTGGAGCGAGGGCCTGGGAGGCTGAGATTTCCTTGTGTATTTGAGTTATGCCTGCAGCGCTGCTGCAGGGGGAGAGAGCAAGTGGGTACTCTCTATTGCCACCTGTATATTGTCATAGTGTATTGGATCATTGATAGTGTATAGTGTTCTTGTATTTGGTCATTGGCTTGTTGTTGTTTATTGTTGTTGTGATTAATACACCCTTGAATGTTTGAACCTTAACTGGAGCTTGTGTTTATTAACCTACTCGCCAGTCCCCGCTGGACTGTTTAGCTTGGGCTGGTCAGAGCATTAGCTACCCACTTCTTTTCACAGGAGGAGGGCCCAGAGGATTAACAACCATCACTGGTACCCCTGAGTGGTGTCTCAGGTCCCTCGTTCTACATAATGACCTCAGAATCATCATTCAGCCTACCCTATCCCAGCATAAGGCAAATAACTTAAGTCACCTTTACATGTTCACTACAGGTCTATACCCTCTCCACAAGGTGGGTAGAGTGTGGGGAGAACTCTTCCCTTCACATTCCCCCTTCCCATTATCTGCCCCTCAGCAAAGCTACAATCTGATGAAAAATCATAAAATTGTCAAGCGATGCGTACGTTCCATACACAGAATTGGACTTGATAAATGAAGTCAGTAAATCCAACAACTTTGACAGCCCATGAATGAAATGGTGTTTTCCCTTCCACTGGCTCTAATTCTGCTGCCCTTTAACATTATCACATTCCTGGGCTCTTCTATTTTTGGGACAGAGCACAGAAGACAGATGCCTGTATATAAAAGATGCTGTCAAAATTTAGTGGACATTCTTCCAAGTCCTCTGCAGCAAGGATTTTTTTTTTGGTTCTGCTTGTTTACAGTATCTAGCACAATTATTTCCATTAATGACATTTCTACATACTACAGTAATACAAATGATAAATGTGAGGGGGGAATATTATTTCCATCTCACGTAGAAAGAATTACCTGAAGAACGCTGAGGAAAAACTGTGACACTGGTCTCTGTATCAGTCTAGTTGTATGGTACGGTATGTACAGGATACTGCAGCTCAGTTTGGCCTAGCTATAATTTAAAACTGTTTTTAAGCAGCTGAAGCCAACAATCTTTGGTGCTTCTAGGGTGCGTCTACATTTTCATTAATCCAAAGTGCCTACTGAGCATTAAATTTAGTACTTGCAAAAGGAAGTACTAAATAAATGCGCAGTAGGCTGCCCTACTGTGCATTAGTGCAATCACGTTTTTCATGTCGGTTAATGCACAGTAAACTAATACTACTATGCGTTAGCCTAATAGCATAGTTTTTGCTGTGACACTGTCATGAGCAGTCAGTCAGTCTACTGTGCATTACATGTCTCATGTAGATGCGCCCCAAAAGCCTATGCTGAGTAAGGAATGAACACAGATGTACTTGAGCCTGCCATGGTTCAGAACCATCATGCATTCTAACAACTGTTTATCAAGATGACCCTCATATCACTTTGCATACTGAAAAACTTACTATAGCCTCAGAATCCCTCAGCCATCAGCATGAAGCTATATGTATTGGACATTTCCAAACATAACACATTATTCAACATTTTGACAACAAACATCAAAGTTCAAACACCAACTTTCCTTGTAACTCTGAAAATATGGAATTAATTAGGAGGTCAGGAAAACTAGCAGTAACCTTCAGAATTATAACAAGCTCACAATGGTTTAATTACTTATGACATCATGGCATTAAAGGTCATGTAAAATTACAGCACTGCCGAGACTACAATGCCCTTGGGTTTCATTCACCAGATGCGGAAGCAGTGAGAGAAGATTGCTGCCATCTGAGAAATAGAGACATAATTATTAGCTTTAGTTCTATGTATTCTCAGAACAACAAATGACCAATGAGTGCAGCCTAGAGTACATAAGCTCAGAGGGTAGGGGGCTGGACCCGATGATCTTGCAAGGTCCATTCCAGCCCTTACAATCTATGGATCTATGAACAAGCAATAATGGATGGCAGAATCAAAAAAAGACTAAAAGTTAAGAGCAGGCATTTTCCAAGGGCTGCCTTGAGTCTAAAAAACGTTGAGAAACACTATTATAAAAGAGTTGTGGAAATGGGTGACGCTGAAAATAAACAAATGGGCCTGGCCATCGACTTGTGTTTATGTTCATTCATGTGTCTTTTATATCCCTTTCCAGCAGAGGTGATTTGTGCCTCCTGAGTCTGGGGGGCACAATTTGTGGGCAGGCCCGGGGGCGGGCCAAAAGCCCCATATCCACTCTTATACTTTTGTGCTGAGGTTGAGTGCCTCCCCCACAACACGCCGCTGGCCCACATGGCAAAAAATCTGCCCCACCCTGAGTGGTGCTGAGCTGGGGGCCAATCTCGGGGGGGGCATGTGCCCCCCCTGTGCCTCCCCTACCAGTTGCCTGTGCTTCCCAGTGCTCTGTCTTCCTCAGGCCCTCTGACCCATCCTGGTATGTTCTTTTCCTTGATCCATACTTTGCAGACCCAGCAAAAGCATTCTATCTACTGCTGGGTCTGCATCACCCAAATTCCAGAGCTGTATCACCCTGTGTTGCCCACCTGCTTCTTCTGTCCTTTTCCCATGTCTACCCCAGTCTGTCCAGTCTCACTAAAACACTATGGGTGTGTCGACTCACACAACTAATGTGACTGAATATACTCCGGCTTAATCTGAGCTGGAGTAAACTAATCCTGATGTCACCATTTACATGTGCGTTTAAGTGTAGTAATTTACTGAACTGCCAGATACCACTTGTATCTGACAGAACTACCCAACAGCACAGTAAATAAGTCTCCTGTGCCCTAGTTGCTGTGCACGTGTAGATGGTGATGCTTTACTGCGCAGCAAGTTAGTTTGCTGTGCAATAAAGCATCTTGTGTAGACATGCCCTATGAACTCTTTATCCTGTTGATATTATTAAGATTGCTTTTCTATTGAAACTTTTGTCTATATAAGAAATTTAGAAGGGAAAGGGGGGAAGAAATTGGTTTAAAATCTTGGATTTTTCTGTATGCTCTACACTAATCTCTGAAAAAGGTGTCTTTTTCCTGTTAAGAACATTAATCATTGCTGCTCCATATGGGGTTATGCCATGCCCATACTTCCCCTCTCCCATGAAAAGGCACCTCTGGTTTCCATGGTTGCCTCAGCCAGGTAGATTGCAATCTACAGTCATCTGTTGTTTAATTTAACCTCTGTAGACCACTGGACACTTTTGTCATAGACCCCCTGCTTCTCAGGCATAAAGGAATTTCTCTATTGGTTTCCTTTCAGAGACCTGTCACACTGAATTGCCGTCAGGAAAATAAACTTCACATCTTTGCTAGTATTAGTGATGGTGCTTTGCTCTGGAATAGTTGCTGAAGCAGTTTGACAAATCCCTGGTTTCAAGTCCAAGACACCAGGCAGATGAATTGCTTGCACTGGTTTTATGAAGCTTCCAATTATGGTTAAGAAAGCTAATTACAGGCAAATTTTCTTTTAAAAGACAAAGCAATCCTTCTCACTTTTTACATTCTTTTAAACCAATGGGCTTACTACTGTATAAAACTGGACGGATAAACCAGGGACTCCCCATAGAGCCACTGATAGACACTAGAACCTTAATGCTGAAAAAGATGAATTAAGAACACAGGACTGGAAGGGGCTATGTGGGTTATCAAGTCCAGTCCCCTGCATTCACAGGCAACCATTAACTCAAGGATTCTCCAAAATCACTACTTGAAACCCTCATACTCATTTACAAGGCACCAAGAACACCTTATAACATGCTATGAGTCAAAGCAGGGGAAAAACAGGAGCATTGCTATGCTCTGCCATTGCAAACAAAGAAGTAGTTGGTTAATATGTGCCCAAGTCCTCTGAAAAGGACAATTGTTGCATTCTACAGAAGAAGGCAACCCCCTGGGTCACCAGGCTGTGCCTATCTGACTTAGAGGGAAAATACCTTCCTTCTTAAAGGAAGGTGCCCTCACCACATGGCTTGGGAGCCTATTCCCTGGCTGTTAGAATTATTTTCTAATTTCCCATTTAAATTTATTCATAGCTAGTTTGCTGCTATTTAACTTTGTGTGGTTTGTTGTTTTTCAGCCTGAAAAGCTCTTTCCATTTCCTGCCCAGAAGAGCATTCCATCCTTTTACTCTTCTGTGAAATATGAAACATCATAACCAGAAGGAAATATGATTGCATCCTGCTTGCCACCAAACAATTTCAAGGTAAACAGACTATTCCAGTTTTTCCCTGAGCCTAACCTGCATAAAATGAACTGTTCCAAACAGGAGATTTTACCACACCTTTAACTCTCCTATGAAATATGAACTTTCATTTATTTTACAGTCTTTTCTCCTATGCCTGAAGAAGGTGCTTGTGCCCGAAAGCTTGCAATTAAAGATTTTTTTTGGCAAAAATCTAGTTGGTTTAATAAAAGATATCACCTCTACCATGAGTTCTGATTCCTTTTTCCTCTAGACCAATATGGCTACAACCTGGATACCTTTCCATTTCTTAATATTTACCCAATGAATGTACTTGTAAACAGTGATCTCTCAGTCTCCATTTTTCTAAACTAAACAAGCCAACCCCCCACAATTTTCCTTCATAAAAAAAGGAAATGATGGTGCTAGATAGGTGAAACTATGTGAAATGTTTCTATTCCACGGGTTCGTGGCAGGCAGATCGTGCCTGACCAATCTAGTCTCTTTTTATGACCAGGTTACGAAACGCCTGGACACAGGAGGAGGGGTGGATGTCGTATACATAGACTTCAGGAAGGCCTTCGATACGGTATCCCACCCCATACTGGTGAACAAGTTAAGAGGCTGTGACTTGGATGACTACACAGTCCGGTGGGTGGCGAATTGGCTGGAGGGTCGCACCCAGAGAATCGTGGTAGATGGGTCGGTTTCGACCTGGAAGGGTGTGGGCAGTGGGGTCCCGCAGGGCTCGGTCCTTGAACCGATACTCTTTAATGTCTTCATCAGCGACTTGGACGAGGGAGTGAAGTGTACTCTGTCCAAGTTTGCAGATGACACAAAGCTATGGGGAGA
>NW_005842500.1:963122-974984 GCF_000455745.1 Alligator sinensis
TACGAGGAGAGACTAGAGAAACTGGATCTATTCAGCCTCCGCAAGAGAAGGTTGAGAGGCGACCTTGTGGCTGCCTATAAGTTCATCACGGGGGCACAGAAGGGAATTGGTGAGTATTTATTCACCAAGGTGCCCCCGGGGGTTACAAGAAATAATGGCCACAAGCTAGCAGAGAGCAGATTTAGATTGGACATTAGGAAGAACTTCTTTACAGTTCGAGTGGCCAAGGTCTGGAACGGGCTCCCAAGGGAGGTGGTGCTCTCCCCTACCCTGGGGGTCTTCAAGAGGAGGTTAGATAAGCATCTAGCTGGGGTCATCTAGACCCAGTACTCTTTCCTCCCTATGCAGGGCGTCGGACTCAATGATCTCTTGAGGTCCCTTCCGACCCTAACATCTATGAATCTATTATAAAACAAAATTGATTAATTAAGTCTTCCTTCCCGGTTGGTGAGAACTCCAGCCCTCAGTTTGTGTCAGTGCATTTTCAATTGACACTAAGGGCCATAAATGACTGGTGCCTCCTGAGACTGGGGGGCACCATTTGTAGGCAGCAGCGTTGGTGGTGAGCAGTGAGCAGGGACTGCCTGCAGACACTGGCAGCAGCGTTGGTGGTGGTGGGTGGGGGGTGTGGTGAGCGGCAAGTGGGAACTGCTTGCTGATGCCATTGGGGGTGTCGGTGAGCAGTGACCGCCTGCAGACACTGGTGGTGGCAGTGAGGGGGGGTGGGGGAGGCCACGTGGTGAGTGCTGACCACCCACAAAAGCTGGTGGCAACCCCATGCACACTGTGAGCACACAAATCTGGCGGGGCATGTGCCTCCCTTATGCTTCCTTGACATGTCACCTGTACCCTCCCTGAAGTATCTTTTATGCCCCCTTCCACCCTATAATATATGCATTGGAATGGTTTATGATAGGCAGCAGGAGTTAAATGATTTCTGAGAGCCTGGGTCACACAGTTACACAGTTTCACAAAGTCTTGGAAGCAGACAGGCTGTCTAACCTAACAAGTAAGGTTGCTCAATTCAATGCTGTTTTGACTCATTTCAAGCTCAAAACAGCAAAATCAAAATGAAATGAAGGGCTTTGAAACAGCCTCAAAATGAAACGAGAGTAGTCAAAACATTTAGAAAGTTTTGAAATGTTTCAAGTTTCAAAGCTGAAGCTGGGCTTGCCTGCAGGGAAACAGAAAGTAAGGAGAGGGAGGGGAAAGAGGTGGGGAAGGACATAGTGATGGTGTACCTTAACACACACACTGGAGAAGAATCTTCTGCAGGAAAGGAGATAAAGGCTCTGCCACAGTTTGGTTGCCTGAGATGTTGCTGGTGCTACTGTGCTGCTGCTCACTAAGTTATTATTTTACCTGTTGTTTTTTAAAGTGGTAGACAGGGATGAGGCTGTAGGGGAGGAGGAGCCCTCACTGGGGCACACTGCCATGTCATGTAGAGGCCCCAGCACCAGTGAAGATGCGCTTTAACACACACACAAAGTCACACATGTCACAAGTTTTGCTTGTCAGCAGCTAGAGGTGCAGGATCCCAGAAACACCTGCCCCTATATCCTTGAAAGCTGGCAGGCTTCATGGCCTCAGCAGGGGCTACCATGCCTGTAGTTTTTACCTCCTTGTGCCTTAACACTTACAAGTGACATGAGTTTTGCTTTCAAGATTTTGAGGTGCAGTTTTCCAGAAACTCCTGCACCTATCTCCTTGAATCTTGGCAGACTTCATGCCCTTAGAAGGGGCTACCATTCTTGCTGTTTTTATCCAAATCTGCCAAAAATTGACAAAGTTATAGGCAGTTTAGTGCTTCCCCATTATAGCTTATGGGCGAAATGGCTTTACAGTGTCAAAACAGCAAAATAGTTTCAATGAAACGAAACGGAACACTGCTTTCAAAATGAAACAAAACTTGAAATGAAACACTATCTTGTTGAAACAGCAAAACAGCAGTTGAGATGGAATGGTGCTGTTTCGTACAGCCCTAACAAGGCCAACGGATACAAACACAGTCTGAGAAACAGTACTGTTCCATAACAAGAGATAAGATGGCACGAGCTAACAAAGCCCCAGAGCAGGGGGGGTCTGAGTCCCAGTTTTGGGGGAACAGACCAAATTCGGACAAGGCTCAGAAGACCAAATTAGTATGTGTGCATGTAATGAGCTATGTGGATGTATGACAACAACACAGAGAGACCAACCAGTGATAGCCATGGATAAAGAGTCATCAGGAAAGAAGGAGAATACAAAAGCAGAGACTTGAGAGTAACTAAGGGTCCCTCCCCATCCGTCCTCATCATCCCACCCTGTCCTCTGTCCAAGTTCCTTTGCATCCCTCCTCCCTGAGAGGGGTCCCTATCCTTGTCCCCTGGGATGGGTCCTTGAGGCCACCATGAACAGAGGGCACACCACCAGCCCATCTCATCCACCCCACTGGTGGGGGAGGGCGCCTTGGCATCCCATCTCCAGGCTGCTGACATGCTGACATATGACACCTAAGAGAGAGCCCCAGAGTGAAGATTGCATCCTGGCCAGATGTACTTTGACTCTAATGACATCCCTAGAGTTTGGTAGATATATGGAATTGCTTGATTGTTTGGATTGCTTATATTCTGTTATCACTGTGTCTCAATAAATTTGCCTATTATCAAATGGAAAAATCATGGTCAGGCTGAATGTGGTTCCCCCCCGCCTCCCCACCCCTGGAACAAGGCCTCTGGGTCTTAAATCCAGAGCCAACATACTCCAAGTGCACAACCCCCTGGAGGTGGTTGCAGGGTTTCATGCCATGGGCTTCCCCCCAGTGCTTTGGGGCCCTGGATGGGACCCACATCCCCATGACCTGCCTGCCTGTGGTAACTAGTCTTGCTACAACCAGTGGGGATTTCACTCAGTTTTGCTCCAGGCCATCATCGACCACCACAGTGCCTTCACCAATGTGGGTGCCGGTTGGGTAGGCAGTGCCCATGATGCCCATGTCTTCCACACTTCACCCTGACAGCCCTCATGGAGAGTGGGCACTTTGTGCCAGGGATGCTGGACCTCCAGCTGAGTGTGATGGCAGTCCTGTTCCTCCTCATCAGGGACCTCACCTACCTGCTCCTCCCCTGGCTTATGCAGCCTTACACCAGCCAGCTGGACCCCCACGAGGCACACTTCAACAAGTGCCTGGGCTAAATCCACATGTTGGTGGAGTGTGCCTTCGGTCACCTGAAAGGATGCTGGTGCTCCCTCACTGCCCACCTCAAGGTTACGGAGGCCAACATTCCCTAGGTCATTGCCACAGCCTGTGTGGTGCTGTGGTGCATAACATCTGTGAGGCCTGGGGGGAGCTCTTCCATGAGGTCTGGGTGGAATTGGCACAGCAGATGGAGGATGTCCAGCACTGACAGCACCAGCTGCAGTGGCAGTGAAAGCAACAGGCCCCTCCCCACCAAGGCCCCGGGCTAGCTGCACACCCACCAGTGAGGTCAAGGGCAATGGGTGTGAGAAGCACTGGCTGACCACCTGCTCCTGAACTCCCTGCTATAGGCCACCTGCACAACCAGGGCCAAATCCCCACCCCTCCATGCACTCCCAGCACCACACTCATATGGACAGTTTTCAGAAAAGCACTTTATTCCCCTCCACAAACACAGACCCAGTCCCCTCTCCCTCCCCAACAACAGAGCCTTTCCCCACTCCCTCCCCTACAGCAAGCCCCATTACCCCCTGACCCACAGATCCTCTTCACCACCCACCCCACCCAATAAAGCAACCTATGTACAGTGATCTGTCCCCAGGCTCTGCCTCCTAGGCACTCCCAACCCACTGACCCCATCCAGGAGGGCCCCTGGCACAGCAGCCCAGCCTCTGGCTGCACCACTAAGGGTGCTTATGCTGCAGTGGGGCCCATGGACAGGGGGTTCCCCTAGGGGCAAGTGTGGCTGCTGCTCTGTCAGCATGGGAGGCTCCCCCTCCTGCAGACAGTGGGCTAGGCCAGCAGGGCCTGCATGTGGTGCTGACCTGCAGGTAGTTCCTGCTCTGGGGCAGCATGGAGCTGGGGCAAGTGGCAGGGCAGGGCCCGGGGGGGCTGGCTGGCAGGGGACCCGGGGCAGGTACTGGGGCAGGAGCATCTGGCTGGTGGAAGCACCACTGCACCTCAGCCTGAGTCCACTGAGAGGCTTACTGCTGGGCAGTGAGTGGCTGCCAGGGGGCAAGGTGGGCTGTGGCCAAGGGCTGGGCCGTGGGTGGCACAAAGGCAATTGCCAGAGCCAGGACAGTGTCCAGCACCCAGCGGTCCTCCTCTGTGGCCTTTGCTTATCTGGGGTGGTTTACATATGAACTGTCCTGCATGGTACAAGACGATGGATTGGATGATCTCCTGAGATCCCTTCTAGCCCTATTTTTTTTTAAGGATCTAAGAATGTTTTCAAATAATGGATACTTAGCAAAATTTGGGACCATTCATAAATCCAAAGAGGGACTGAGGACCTGAGTAAAATACCACACAAATCAGTGCAAGTCTTTCCTTTGATTTCAATAGGGTTTGGATCAGGCTCTAAACATTACTAATATTTGAAATGATCACTTCAATCTCTTAAATATGTCTCTCCCACACATCAAACATAAGATAGGTATCAAACAACCCAGTTTTGAGAGCTGAGTTATGGTCTTCAGATTGCCCCACAGAAAAGGAATGTGCGTGCCTCACACTACTTTAACACTGGGCTGCTGAATGCAAAAGCGGCCTGACTTTTTTTTTTAAGTTATTTTTTTGCAGATGGTCTGAGCAAATGGTGTATGTTGGCTTGTCTATAACAAAAACCAGATGCAGAAGACAGTCCAGTCCTATAACTTTCTCTCCAATTTATGCTGAAGAAATTACATTAAAGGAGATTGCTAACATTGTTTGGAAATGATGTAATGGCCTTTAAAACCAGATTATTACTCTTTTTTTATTTTCATTTCTGCTAATATAATAATTCTTGGGTAGCTAAGGGGATGTATCAGACACAATAAAATAGTTGAAATAGCTATTTTCCTGAGATATTTGAGCAGCTGTTACAAACTGTGCCTCTTAAAATCAAAGAATTAACAAGAAATATAGCTAACTTCGAGCCTTGAAATATTTCATCTTTTGAAACAACACATTAAAGGTCTTGAAAGAGTTGGGAGAATCAGAATTTAGTTTGGTAATGGTTTCTATTCTAAATAGATAAAAGGTTTATTGGGTTAGAATGAGAAATAAAAACAGTAATATGCAAATATGTACCAAATGAAAATTACAATGACAATTTAATAAAAAATATTAACAACTGTCATTTAATATGCCAGCGTTCTAGTGTAATATAATATGTACTACACCTTTTAAAAAGGGAACAGACATAAGTATTCAATCTACATCAGCATATTGAGAAATAAGGCATACAGTCTATATGCCATAGCACAGTGGTTCTCAACCTTCTTAGGCTCAATGCACCCCCTAGATCAGGGGTGGGCTAAATATGGCCTGTGGATCTTTGTCTAGCCTGCAGTGGGTCCCTCTGTCCCCTGGCCCAGGCAGTCCAGCCATGGCACGTCCTGTCACCCCCTGGGCACCCCGCTCCACACTTGTGCCTCTGAGGGGAGCCCTCACTGCTCACTGCTATGTGCACATATCCCACCACACATGTACCCACATCCCCCCATGCACACCCCACACCCATCCCCACACACTCCCCCAGCCACCCTCCACCTCCACACATCCCCACAAGCATTCCTCCCCCACAAACCTCTCATACCCACCCAACCACATCCACACATACCTCAACACCCTCCCCTACACCCCACACCCTTCCACATTCCCCTGCAATATACAAGAGTAAGACTTCATTTTGAGCTATTATGCAATCACTTCTATATACACTACTCAAAAACATAAATAAGGATAAAAATATGTTTTTAACTAAAATAAATTATATTATTGTCAATGTTTGATTTTTAGTATATAATTTGTATTTTTTCCGGTTCCAAGATGGCAAACCACCTTCCCAAAATGAGTACTTCTGGGGGCAAGGGGAGGGACTTCCAATAGCAAAAGTTGGGGGTTAGGGGGCAGAACTTCCAGTCCCAAGATGGCGACCAGGGGGCAGGGCTATCTTGTGGCCCTCGACAGCTTGCCAAAACTCATTAAGCAGCCCTCTACCTGAAATAATTGCCCACACCTGTCCTAGATAGACCAAGGCACCCCTTCTTAGACTCAAGGCACTTCTCAGAAAATGCCAGCTGTTATTTTTCACACATTTTTTACTACAGAAAAATAGAGCAATTTTTCTGTTGCAAAGAACTCAGAAAGATTGCTTTTGACCCTCATGGATTCCTTCAGCTGCCAGGGCCTATGCACAGATGCATGTGATGGCCCTTCCTCCAAGTGCTCTGCCCTCTCTCCTCCAAGCCCCTTGCTAGGGCAAGCTAGGAAGTACAGAGAAAGCAGAGTGTAACAGGGGGGCCTTCCCAGGCTGGTTAGATGTTGGCCTGCCCACCTGTTTCTGGGCTGACTGCCCACTTCTCTCTTCTGCCACACCTTGATTACGATGTTACTCAGGTGGGAGGCTGCCCATTTAAGACCCTGATGACTAGTGGTGATATCCCTAGCTCCAAACCTTCCCCTACACTGGGGCCCATGCCTCGCAGATGGCATCCCAGGCAACTAAGCTCCCCCTCAAGCTGTGGGCCCCACTCTGGGACCTTTAGCTCCCCCTTAGGCCCTGGCCCCGCCTTCAGGCCAGTTGGAATCCTGAGCCTCTTGCTCTGGGCATCCCTCGTGTAGGACCCCTGGCCCTTTTGACCCCCCTTTTGCATCCTGGCCCCAGCATGGACCAGTTCGAGGGTCCATCCAGTCAGGTCTGAACCACTTGGCTTTTCTCCCTCACAATTCCACTGGATCAAATGAGCCTCAGAACTCTCAAACATCTCCCAAATCTGGGCTTTCCCCAGCCAGGACTGTGCAGGGGCTGGAGGTTATCAGACCCCCCCCGCCTTTCACCAGGAAGGTTCATGGTCCTGGCATTTCCTGGGGCTGCTGCACCACCAGCAGTCCCACCAGGCCTCCATACCCTGGCAGGGTGCAGTTTTAGGTCATGCCTAGGACCTGGGGCCTCCTCCATCCCCATAGCCCCAGCCTATATACCTCCAAGTTGTTCCTGGCCCAAGGAGCTCAGCAAGGAGATATTCTTCCCCTTCTGGCTGGTCTCAAATTGCCCCTCACAGCACAGAGAACTGAGCAGTAAATGGCTGCCCTCATCAGGCACCTGCCATCTCCCTGGCCTAGCTCTTAAAGTGGCAGTGCCCTGCCACACAGGGGCAGAGAAAAATCCTGGACATTTGCTGATATTTAAAAAAACCTCCTGGATTTTTAAAACAGGATGTCTGGGAAAAATCGGACATATGGTAACCCTACTCAGAAGTATTGGGTGTTGGCCACAGCCAAGGCTGGGGATTTTGACTAGGATCTGGGACTTTAAAAAAACAGACATTCCTGATTGGAAGGTCTTGCTCTGCCACTCAGTCAGGGTCACATCACTACTTTTTGGATCAGGAAGGAATTTTATCCCATGACAGAGTGGCATGGACTGTAGGTCTTTTCACTCAATGGCAGGGAGTTGTACAGTGCTTCTCCTTGGATATGTTGTGTATATGTAACAAACAATTTCCTGTCCTTGCAATGGCAGGATGTTGACAGTGCCCTTGTCCCCCTGCCTTACCTGTGGCAAATTAAAGGATGTTTTAAGCATTATGCCTGGTAGTTGTACATGAGGTTGGTCCCACAGTTTTTAAGAACTTTTCTGGTATGGTTTAGGTAAGGATGATCCTGCTTTCAGCAGGGGTTTAGACTAATTGACCTCCTGAGGTCTCTTTCAGACTTATTTCTCTATGACTCTGTCATATTGTTTCCATTTAAAGGTGTCATTAGCTATAGCAACAAGCAAATTTCAAGGAAATACAAACCCATCCAGATGAAATAAGCCTCAACTCAGACCATTTTCCAGACCATTTTCCACACTGACCATCCAAGCCACTATCCAACAGATAATTGTGCTCCACTATTCAATAGCTAATTTCTTAACTGTGGTAAAGACAAATGACTGACCCATCCCTATCTTCCGGAAATTTGATTTTTATACTTAACTTGCTTACTTATAATGAAGATAAATAAATGAGGATATATTTAATTTTCCTCTTGAGACAGGATATTGCACAACGGAAAAAATATAATCAATTAAATTTCTGTAGTATAAATGTGCCAATATGGCTAGATTCAGATGTGGAACAGCTAATGGAAGACTAACCAGAAATGACACCCCATCCTGAATTCATTTATCACTACATAATGGGTTAGAGGACCAGTGCAAATTCAGAGTAACTCCACAAATGTCCATGAAAATACCCTGATATACAGTAGTTTAAATGAGATACTACAACACAGATACTTTTATTGCAATGGTGAAACCAACTAAATTCTCAGTGAGATGGTGCTTTGTAAATCCTTGGTTTTATTTCCCCTTAACCCTCTTACATGGTGGTGATGAGAAGTGAAGTTCAAGGAACTGCAGTCAATTCTGGGTCTTTCAGAAAGACATGGTATAATTTAAACAGAAAGCTGTGAACTTGATGCAAGAGTTCCTGGGCATGAGTCTATGGCCCAGGCAAAATACAAAGTGAAGCCATATGATTAGAATGATTTCTTTGGGCCTCAGAAATCTGAGTTTACACAGCAAAAAGTGGAGTTTCTTGTGATCTGTTTCAAGTTAATCATTTCCCAAGCAGGAGATTTCCATTCCATTTTTCTTTACCTCTGTAGAAAGAAAGAAAAAAATCCACCTTATACTTCCTTATTTTCACATGGTTATTTGTTGAGACTTGATAACATGCTCAGTACTTTATAATATGTAAGGTAGGTGTAACACTGTCCTCACGTCCGAGAAAGAATGTCTAGCATTCAAAAGTATGTCTAACTTTATCCCAACTACATATTTGGTCCAATAAAAGATATCACCCTAAGAAATCCTTGTCTTTTGCATAATTTCTGGACCATCACTTTTACTGTACTGATACATTGTTGTGAGAGGCTTTGGTGTTGTAATATTTCTAGTTTAAATGTGTTCATGTTTGTTATGACAGATAACAAAATGAACATGAGCCACCAATGCGATGCCATAGCTGACAGAGCTAATCAAACACTGGTGTGCATGTTCCGTGGCATCTCGAGCAAGGCTAAGGATCTCATCCTCCCTCTATACTTGATCTTGGTGAGACCACAGCTGGAGTTCTGTATCCAGTTGTGGGTGCCGCACTTCAAGAAGGATGTGGAAAGCTTGAGAGAGTCCAAAGGTGAGCCATGTGCATGATTCGAGGCCTAGAGACCAGGTCATACCAGGAGAGGCTGAAAGACTTGGGACTGTTCAGTTTGGAGAAGAGAAGACTCAGAGGGAATTTGGTGGCAGCCTAAAAGTATACATCAGGGCCTGGGGGACCATCTGTTCACCAAGGCCCCCCAGGGGAGGACAAGAAATAACGGGTACAAGCTCATTGAGGATTGCTTCTGGCTAGACATAAGGAAAAACTTCTTTACAAGTTGAGTGCCGAGCTTTTGGATCAGGATCCCCACAGAGGTGGTACAGTCACCCACCCTGGTGATCTTCAAAAAGTGTCTTGACACCCGTCTTGCTGGGGTCATCTGATCCCAGCAGTCTTTCCTGTCCAAGAGCAGGGGGGCTGGACCTGATGATCTGTAAGGTCTCTCCAGCCCCTAACAGCTATAAAACTATGCTGCATGCCTCAGTTTCCCTTGGCTAGCTTTAACACAGAAGAAAGAAGGAGTTAATTGTGTTTGAACCAAGAGCTTGGAGATTTTCTATGTGCCCTACTAGAGGTAATGGCTATCAAGCAACAAAGAGTTGATTAGCTTCTGTTGGCTCATCAGGTGGACTCTAAACACTCAAGGAGACTGCCTGTTGCTCCTGGTGTCAAGAAGGACAATGAAATAAGGACAGGACAATGAAAAAAGGTGCTGAAAAGGGAAACGCCTGAACATATGGAGGAAAGAAATGCAGGAAGAAATATGGCTTGAAGTGCTGAAGAGAAAACTGCTAAGCTGTTTTTATGGACAGAAACTCCTTGGATCTTTGGGCATAAGAACCATGCTTGTTGTACTACTATTGTCCATTGAATGTTGTTTTATTGAAGTGTAAGTAAAATTGCACCAAATTTACAGACAGAGAAAAATGCAAGGCTAAGTATCCAAAATCATTTAGAAAAATTTGGACAGACTGGGTGTATCTACACAAGACACTTTACTGCACAGTAGCATAGTTTACTACATGTGCACATGCTTATCATGCAGTAAATCTCGCTAATCACAAGTAAATTTGCTACCTGCAAATCCAAGTAGCAAATTTACGTGTTATTACTTACTGTACAGTGGCACTCGTGTAGACTCCTGACCAGGAGCAAATCTGCTCCCAGTCAGCTGGCCACCAGGGGGCAAGAGATTGCTCCCTGCCCCTGGGGGGCTGCTTGCTGCTATAGTGGGCTCCAACACCGGAGCTTGGGCAGGGATTATGCCCCCTGCCCTGGCAGCAGGGAGCTCTAAGCTCCTCTTCCTGCGATCATGATCAGGGAACAGGGGCTGGGAGATCCTTATTTCTCAGCACCAGCTCCACAGTCACAGGGCTGGCACTTATCTCCCAGTACCAGCCTATCAGTTATACAGCTGGTGCTGGGAGATAAGAATCTTCCAGAGCTGGTCCTGCAACTGTGGAGCTGGCGCTGGGAGCTCCCTGCTGGGAGGACCTGGGGAGCCTGTGCCCTGATTAGGTGATTAAGGCACAGGGCTTATAAAGGGCTTCAGGTGTGGGGTAGGTCCTAGCCCCTTGTCCTGGTCTGCCAGTGGGGCAGCTAGCAGTGAGCTACCTGCTAGCTGCCCAATGGCAGATTGGGGCAGGGGGCTGGTACCTGCCCATCCTCTGCAGCTCTTTCCAAGTCCCCTGCCCCTGATCAGGGAGCCAGGCCCAGGAGCTTCCTGCTCTTAGCAGCAAATCTGCTCCCGCTTCCCTGCACATGTAGATGCCTGCCTGGGAGTGTTTATTCATGAGTAAACTGCTCCCACATCAAATTCACATGTAGACACACCCACTGAAGGATGAGTCTAGATGTATTGGCACCCTGGCCTGTGTACCATCTTCTATAATACTTTATTCTAATTAAACTTGTAGGATCTTTATTATTTCAAATAGTATTACTTTCAACTCTTTCAAAAAATTACAATGCCTTGGAAAATCCATAAAAACTGACATCAAAGTAGAACAATCCAGAATGTCTCATAATATAAGCCTTAAGACATATAAGCATAACAACTATCCTAGACAATAACTGACAATAAGATGTCTTTCTACAGGATTATCTTTCAGGGCTCCAGCTTTATAGATCAATACTATCTGGTGAACTTTTCCTTCTTCATCAATAAGCTTTCCAATTAAATTCCTTAAGATGTGTTATTTTCAGTCTCAGGATAATTGGAATTCTCCAAGCCAAGCAAGCATTTATGTCAGTGTGCAGACTCCAAAGGTTTAAGAACTCCACACTGGGGAACCACAGTAGAAGTGTTTACTAAATGAACATGAATAGGTTATTTATTGAACAAAGCATGAATAACTGGTGCCTCCCAATACTGGGTGGGGAGGGGGGAGCACCATTTGTAAGTGGCAGCATCAGCGGCGAGTGGGGACTGCCGGCAGCCAGCAGTGTCAGCAGTGGCGGGGGGGTGTGTGGGTGGTAAGCAGTGAGTGGGGACTGCCCGCAGCTGCCAGTGCCAGTGTCAGCAGCAGCAAGCAGGGACTGCCTGCA
>NW_005842500.1:975133-976778 GCF_000455745.1 Alligator sinensis
GGAGGTGGATTTGGCGGGGGCCAATCTCAGGGGAGGCACATGCCCCTCTGTGCCCCCCCTACATGTTGCCTATGGAACAAAGTGTGATTGTTATGGTTCTGATATCAGTCTTTTATTTAAAAGCACAAACTAGGTTAAAATTCAGTTCTCTTGAGATTCATGCTGCTGCATTAAGTTGTTTGCTATCCTATCATTCAGGACTGATGTCTTTAAAAGGAGAGTTTTGCAGTTAGGTTTTTTAGATTGAAGAAATCAAAGGTTTTATAATAGTGAATGCAGGAAGCAAATAATGGGCATTTATTCATATGCTCCAGGAGCATGTGGGGGAGGAGGTGATTTAATTAGAGTAGCTATGAGAACAGCTCTAATTAAAGTGCCCAGAGCGTCATGTGTATCAGTGTCCCCACGCTGAAAAGCTTATTGAACAAGCTTTAGTTAAAGCACCCCTGCCACCATTTTTCAAAGCAGGGACACTGAAACAAGTGACTCTGGAGTCTGTTGGAGCATGGTAATTACTCCAGCAGACTCAATTAATCAAGTGTTCTCCGACGTGCAGTAATTACAGCACGTCAGTGCAGACTCACTGCACATGTATAGGCACCCAATGATTTAAAAAATGGACTAAGCCCTAAGACCATCCAGTTCCCCCATTGAATATCAATCTTTCGACATCAGTATGAGCTTTTGTAACCCATATCAGGTTGGGACTACAATGCAGTTACAATCTAGGGGTGGTTCAGTGTCCATTCTGAATCAGATTCATAATCTCAGTCCAGTCCCTAGTGGACAGCTGTCTATATCAGAAAAAAAGAATTCAGTGGGAGGGATTATTAGACAAGATGGTAACTTAGACACAGGGATGTGGGAATGTTGAGAAGATTTTCCATTCTAGAAACAAACACAGAACTTCAGCCTTCATGCCTATTAAGTTCAATATCTGTTGTCAGCAATAAATATTATTTTTTCAATAAAAAATCATTTTTAGCTGGATTTAAAAAAAAATCCCTCCCCACCCAGTTACTTTCTTTGTTGTCAATCACTCTTCTTGTAGTGACATATTTAACATATTGTCTAATGTTCACTGGGTTCAAGAAATATAGGCTTACATGAATGAGAAAAACTAAACAAAAACTTTAATTGCAGAGCACTAGGCAAGATCTGCAATCCCTTTCTCTTTAAGTAACAGAGGGAACCACCTTTGAATTTCCACTTTCTTCAATCTTCGCAGTTAGGGAGCATCCCTAAATTAGAAGTTTCAGAACTTGTATCACTACACGTTGTGCAGCATGAGAACATCCACAGTGTTGCAGAAGTAACCTTTGCTGAAGTCTTGTGTAATGACAACTGCAGACTAGACTTCAATCAGCACCTAAAATCTAAAGGCTACTGGAGTCTTTTGGCAAACAGCTGTGCAGCACAAGAATGCTTTTTTTTCCCCTTGAGCCAAAGGAAGGCAAGGTCCATGGTTTCATCATTTAATCCTCAAATCTATCCTTGGTCTTTGCCAGTGGGATCTGGAGAGAGGATGCTATGAATTTTGTGCCAGTTTGCAAATTCAAAAGAGTAATGAAGCAAGAGAGACTTTGCATGCAAGAGAGCATTCTGCTGTCCAGTCTGGCATTTCAAATATTGTTTCATTTCCCTA
>NW_005842500.1:976788-1007097 GCF_000455745.1 Alligator sinensis
TATGATCAAGTAGGACAGTTAAGTGTTTTCTTTTCTGAAACAGCATGGCCTGAGTAAAACCTACAATTAGTAATAGTAAAATTCACCGGAAAAGCTGGGGAAGTTAAATAAAATGTTTTCCATAGACAAGAAGCTGGGGTTGGTCTACTGTCTCACATTCACCTTTACATAGAATACACTACACCAGTGGTTTTCAACCTTTTTTCATTTGCAGACCCATAACAAATTTTGAATTGAGTTGTAGATTCCTTTGGAAATTTTGAATAGAGGTGCGGATCCCTTTGAATTATAAGTGTGGGTAGTCACATAATTTTGACTGATTATAGTCATGTTTCATGGACCCCTTAGCCTGAGGAGTCCCAGGGGTCTGAAAACCAGAGATTGAAAACCACTGCACTAGACCAAACCCAGTTTCTTGTCTATGGAAAACAGTAACATTTAGACAAAACAAAGGGCTATAATTTGATACCCAAAATGTGATTTATTTGTGTCTGGTACACACATGGGAAGTAATTGCACAGCTAAGATCTCCTTCAAGAACTTGGGAACAGAATTTTACCAACTTATCAATGGGAAGTATCTGTTTTTCTACAAGTTTGAAGTTCAATTCTCACTCTGAACTGAGTGTGAGAAACAGAGCATAAAAGTGCATGGCAGGAGGTGACTCCTGCTGTAAAAACTAATCTGTATGGTCAACAGTTTTATTTATCTTTGACACAAGATGCGTTACCAGGCAAGGCTGATGATACCAGCTGTGAGGGCAGGCATCCAGCATGCTTATGTCCATAGCCCATATGGCAGGGAGTACTTACCTGCTCTGCTCTAGGAAGGGCTTTTAAACTCCCTGTCAAAGTGGGGAGTAGGACAACCTGATTGGCTGAGTCCTGGCAGGGGCTCGGTCTGTACTAGGCTGCCCTTGGAAACATGTGGGGCTTCCACAGTGTTTCTGGGGCTCTGCTGCCTTTCTTGTCTATGTTTCAGGTAAGTTTTTTAAAAACTTTTTTCTCTACCCTCCCTCTCCCCCACAGTTTCAGGCCATTTTCAGACAAATCACAGTTTTTCAGGGCTTTGGGGAAAATGCTAAATTTCAGGCTTTCTCCTGAAATGTCCTGAAGCCCAAAGCCCAAATTATAATCCCTAACTATAATGGCCATTTTAAAAGTCTATGATAAAAAGTTAATGAACAAAACACCTGAACTCCTGCCACTGATGTCAATGGGAGTTTTGCATTGATTTAAATGGGAATAAAATCTAATCCAAATTCATTATTCACATAATCTAGTTGCCCTTCAAGCTTCCACGATAACAGTGTAACAGGTCTGGCTCAAAACAGCAGTGTCCTTTGAAATAGACTATTCTTAGGTATTACATCTAACGTGAAAATGTGAAAAAGTTGTATTCATATAAAATGTTCTGACGGGCAGAATTTAAAGGTGCATTCCTTACTTTGGTTCAAATTTATATCTGCACTATTAATTGCAAGTGCAGCTTAAAAAGAAGAAAAAAGCTGCAGAAATTACTTCAACCACTATGTATACACAAAGCTTATGGTGTACAATAAACATGGGGATTATTCAGCTCACAAACAAATGTTTTAGGCTATTACAACGGTATCTAGAACACATTCAACTTGAAGTCTAAAATTCCAAGTTAAAGACAGATGCTTAGACCAATAGGTTTGCTACATTTTTAAATAATAAATTTATCTCAGGAAGATAGAAATGTCAAGCCTCTCGTGTGGCATAAACATGAATTTAAGAGCCAGATTCTCAAACAGGGCAAAATTAAGCACACCTCAGTTTCATGAGTGGAGTACATTCATATCAGCTGAAGGCTTGGTCTTAAATCTTTGTACTTAAATGAATCATCTCATAAATTATATTAACGACCAATAAGGAATCATTAGAATAGCTTCTAAACATACTTTAATTAATCTGTTCAGCATCGACTAAGATTCCAGGGCATCTTCACAGTCATCTTTGTATGCAACCAACTTCAGTGGTTGAAATTTGTGTCTTAATTTTATTAATCAAATTCTAATCTGATTGTTTTTTCCTTTTTGACACTATTTTCAGTGACTTCTCTTCCAGCTTGATTTCCTTCCCTTTGCTTGTGTCTGAATATGTACAATTTCACCAGTGGTTTACACTTTCGAGGTGCTGAAATGTTGGTCCCTTAACAGTCTTCAAACTATGACATACATGTGAAAAGACGTCATCTTAGAGGTCACCTTATAGGACTTGCAGTACAGTACTGCAATAGTGGTCTCCAAAGGCTTACTGACAGCCATCTGGAAGTGTCTGAGCAGCTTGTGACTTTAAGCAAAGGCACTTGCTGATACACAAGTGGGCTGGTTGACCATTCTTCTCTCTGACTACTGTAAACACCAAAAATGTTTTTCTGGATGATGAGTCCGCCCACACAGGATGAGGCAAATTGCATCCTGTTCCCATCAAGTAATAGCAATCTGGACCCTATCTCCTGGATCCCATGAGTTTTACTGTGCCACACTAATTGCATCTAACCTGGAAGTCACTGACATTTGTCTTGGGCTGCTCCACAGATATCCTCTGTCAGTGAAGGCGGGTTGTGTTATAGTCTGATGCACAAACAACTTCATTGCTTGACTGGTATCATGTATTCCTCAGAAACACAGAAGGAATCTCCCAGTGAACTACTTTTAGATTGTAGCTGATGATGTTGCAGCATTAAGTCCAAATCACAACCTATATTAAATTAAAAATGATGAAGCAGCTGTCATGGGATTTGGTAATGAAGATAGCTGAAGTTAAACTAACTTGGTTCAGTGTTTTCAGCAGAAAAGAGTACCAACAAAGGATTTTTTTCTTATTTTCCTATTTTGCAGTTTTTGGCTGCATTTCCATACCTGATTCTCTCTTTCCATTCTAGCACAACCAGGTACTGTGGCAATAGAAATGGTATGTCATGCCATAATTTAGACATTTAAAAACAGGAAACACGAGTTCTCAAATCTTTTTAAACAGGGGCATGGCCAAAAATTAGATACCTGAATAGAGAAAACTTGAAGACAAGTTCAAACAATTCAGTTAGCTAGACATTAAAAAAACAAAAAGCCCCACAACCCCCCCCCCATCTTCCCCCCCAAAATAAACAAACCTGCCCCAAAACCCATCCATTTATTCTGATTTTGTGGTACAAATCTAGAATAATTAGATCAAGTTACAGAGAAATAACTGAAGGTTGTGCAGGCCGGGAGCGACCTGAGCCCTTTTCGCGCTGCACGTGGGCTGTGGCCAGCAGCCCGGGCACGCCGGGGCGGAGAGGGAAGGCCTTCGAGCTAGAATTAGGCATGGACGCGTAGCGGTAGTTTAAAAGATTGTTTACTTACACCGAGATGGCAGTGGTGTAGGCTGGAAAGCTTGATTAAGTTGCAGTTACAGACAGACAACACAGACGGTCTCGTGGAGGTTGCTAGGCTCCACGGTGCAGAGCTCCAGATGCTCTGGGTGAACGAGCCACCAAAATAGCTCTGGATCTCACACAGGGTTTCTATTACCCTGCCATGTACCCAGAGTCCCCACGAGATGGATGTGGAGTCCTCTTCGGCTTGGGCGGAAACTGCTCAAGCCTTTTATACGGCTAACAGGCCAATCGCTAGCTGCCACGTGAGAATAATTTAGCACTAGCCAATCACGGGGAACGAATCTGCATACCGGTGGCGGGAACTCTTTTGCACCGTGCATTCCTCTTGCAACATGAGCAATGCACTCTGCAAAAGAAGCTGCAGAAAAGGCGGGAAACTGGTCCCTGCACCGGGGTTTCCTCTGCTACAGGAAACACTCCCGTGCAATGCTCTGCAACTTGACGGGGATAATTCTGGTGCTGAAGCACACACACAATCATGCCTTTTGGGTCATGACAAAGGTCACTGTTAGGCCCAGAGCATGTAATAACTGTCATACCCAGAAATACCTTCAGGGCTATCTGAAGGAAACAGCTGGAATGCAATTCCCTGTATCTGACACTGGTCAGTGTTACTTACTTCAGTAATAGGTGTACACACTCTGCCATGAACCTAAGGCTAGGTACAGACATTCAAAAAGCCCAAGGTGGAATCAATCTAAGGCACATGGCTTTCTGTAAGTGGTGTAGTTTAGATCGGTAGCAAACAGAACACATATTCACACCTTGGTGGAGAAAGCAAATCTTAGACTGGGGTCTTCCATTTTTAAACCAGTCTATGTGTGCCGAACTTCTGTTGTTACAGGTATAAACCAGTTTTGTGTGCTGAACTTCTGTTCTGTTACTGGTATAGACCAGTTTCTGATCACTTATACTGGTAAACGTGTAAGGTCTATACCTGGCCTAGGTGTGCAATATGTGGTAATATGGTCTGATACTTTCCCCAGACCCTAGCTGCTTATCATTATATGTGCTGAAGCACAAGTATTTTGGGTAGGAAAGCTTTTATTGGTTGTGATGACTCTATCCACATTTACTATGTGTCTTATGTTATTCCAAGCAATACAACCCTTGAATTTGGTAATCCTCTGAATGAAACTACAGTATTGAAACAGTGAAAGACTCATGGTCTGGAGTCATTTAATTTAGTTGCTAGTAGACATCTACCCTCAGAAATCTTTTACCTATAGTACCATGTACAAATACTTTCTGAAATAACTTACATAACTTAAATAAAACCCTGTCTATATGGTGAATTCACCATCTTTGGTAGTCATGCTCTCAAGCACACTGCACCACTCCTGATGGGCTGTCTCCTACACTAAAAGCAGCATAGCTGGGAATTAACTGGCCAAGTCATTCAGAAGTGCTAATTATTAGGACTGAGTGGATATCTGTCACAGCACTACAGAACCCTGACCCACAATACTGAGGACAACATCATCTCAGGAATAAACGCCTTTCTCGGTGTGCAAGCAGCATGCTTCTGCCAAGCGCTTGGGAAAGAAAATGGGAAGATAAATAAAGTTGTGATCCTTGTCATGCCTGTGCATGTGCTGTGCTGATTGGGAACAAGGAGCCAGGGCAGTGTTGTTTCATAGATTTCATAGCTTTCATAGACATTGGACTAGAAGGGACCTCGAAGATCATCAAGTCCAGCCCCCTGCCCCAGGGGCAGGAAGTCAGCTGTGGTCAAAGGATCCCAGCAAGATAAATATCTAAATACTTCTTGAATGAGTCCAGAGTAGGTGTCTGTACCACCTTTGGAGGGAGTCTATTCCAGGTCTCAGGGGCTTGGACAGTAAATAAATGTTTCCTTATATCCAGCCTAAAACAGTCTTGGAGGAGTTTATGACTGTTGGTCCTTGTTTTTCCTTGGGGCGCTCTGGTGAACAGATGTTCTCCCAGATCCTGATGAACATCCCTTATATACTAATAGGTGCCAGTGAACACCATGAGATAGGGGGCGGTTCTAGTGAGTCACACTAGGGGAAAAATGTCATTAAGGGCTGCCTGCTGCTATGCGTCTGACTGTGGGGGTGAGGTGTGCATGGAGACTACAGGCTAAAATCCTGTGATCTGGAGGGCACCATTTGCTCTGAAAGCAAATGAAAGCACTCCCAACTTTAGGCAGCCAAACTATTCTTCATTCCTGGATGGAACCGGGGCAGATTATATGGGGTGAAGGTGCCTCGTCAACCTGGTGAGGGCATGGCTGGTGGAGGGGGGCACAGGTGTCTGTGCAAGTGAGCAGAAGATTGATTCATGTTGGGCTGTGTGGATGGCAACACAAAGATTGATTCATAATGGGCTGGGTGGATGGCATACGAAAAAACACATTACATCGGAGTAGCTAAAAAATTGCAGCTATCCTCTTTCACTCCTATCTGCAATTTGAAGTGACATCTGGTGGACAAAGGGGCTCACTACACAAAAATGACAGTGGCATCTGGTGAACAAAGGGGCTCATATGTCATTGAGTGAATTTCTGTTTTCACATGACAGATCCATGGACACATTGATTTAAATTGTGGTGATCCAAAGTAAAATACATTGGGATGTTTTACTTTGAATTGCAAAGAAGACATTTAAATCACCAAAAACCCCGTATGTGAAAACTGTAACACAGCTAAATCACAAAAAAGGGGAATTTTTGTCATGTGTACAAGCACCCAGAGATCTAAGTGGGAAGGTACAGTGGACTGGATGGGTATGAAGTGCTATGAAGGCAGAGGATCTATATAGTTGGTCTCAGGGCAATAAGGTGAGGCTGTGAACTCCACTAAACCTCTTTGACCTCAGAATTTCCTCACTATGCTATGTATTTATAAGTAATATCTATCTACCTGAAGCAAACATACTAATGAGGGAAGCAGAAATCTGCCTCTCTCAGAACTTATTCTGATTTTCTAATTGCTTGAGCATCCTCAAATAACTGCCCTCAGGGGCGATTTGTAGAAGGTGCACGGGGGTGCACGTGCACCCCCTGAGAGCGCCAGGGCACCCCCTGCCAGGCCGTGCTCCCTGTTTAGCTGGCAGGCAGCAGGTCAGGTGGGAGCTCCAGTGCCCTCCCTGTGAGCACTGGCCGGGGAGTGGGGCTGCCAGCAGTATATCTTTTCTATACATTCGAGCAGCTAAACTTTGTAACACCAGGTATGTTGCAGGACCAGAAGTAGGAACACAATCTGCAGTACCCAAAGGGTGAAATGAATTTTCTGAAGCCTTAGAGTTTCTTTGTCAGAGCCTTCTTTGTGTAATTTCTTTTATCTCTCACTTGTTTGTGGATGCCTGCGTTGTCTGTCCCAGGGGAGCAGACAGGGAAGGGTTCACGTCCATGCTGCTGCTGCTGCTGCTGCTGCTTTAGGGGCCTTGTTACACATTACACTGTGAGCTGCTCAAATGTTGATTCATGTTAGTGCTAGCTTGAGCTAGAAGCAGTCATGTGTTCAGGCTAGCAGGGCCTAGAGGACTGAAAGGTGAGAATCCCCATCCCTTTTCCCATTCTGGGCTTCCCCCCACTCTCATTTCCTGTTACCTTGTGGCTGTCTGTGCTGTTTGTCCCTGGAGAGCAGGGAGGGAAGGGTTAATCTGCTTGCCTGCCCCATTGGAAAGTCCAATGGGGCTCCTGCTCTTCTCAGGCTGAACCCAGCCCAGAAAGCAGCAGCAGCAGTGACAGCTGAACAGGCAGTTTAACCCTTCCCTGTCTGCTCTCCTGGGACAGAAAGCATGGGCAGCCACAAGTAAGCAAGGTGGGGGTGGATCTAGGGTGCTGGGGATGGGCAGTGAGCCTGATCTGGGCCAGTGGGAGAGGGGGGTGGGGCAGGTGTTCACACTAATGTATAGGTTAGAGTATCTACCAGTTAGTGTAACACAAACTAGGTAACATGGCTCAGAGAGAAACCTAGGCTGGAGTGGCATAACTTCAAGCCGCCTAAAGAGTGTTTAAAACTAGTTTCAGCTGTTAACATATGGACAATACACTGGTTCAGCACTCCAGCAGCTGCTTCAAATTAACATGTAACAAGGCCCTAAGAGTGAAGCCTATCCTGTGTTACTGAATTAGAGAGATTCCATTGGACCAGCTCATTGAGACAATGATAGTGCAGTTTGCCATCTACAGCTTTCTTGCAAACCTCTGTTGTGGTGCCACCAGGGGCATCATTATATCATCTTTAGGCCCCTGGCAGACATGCATTTAAAGGTGTGATGGGATCTGCATGATCCCCACAATCATGCTTCCTTTCATGCCACATGTGTATGGCAGGAGAAATGATTGTGGTGTTGGCTACAAATGTCCAACTCGGGATCCTTAAAATTCTAGTTTATTAGGTGGATTGAAACACTATAATCATAAACCTTGGGGCTGGTCCCCATACACATGCACACATACACACACACACACAGTAGCAGGCTACAGAGTCAGGTATACCTATCCTACAAGCGCTGGAGTCTGTTGTTGAGGCTTCTTTCAGCCTGGTGTTATCTTCCAGAAGGGGGTCGCCAGCTGCTCCTTCTGGCTGGACAGGTCTGGTCGAGTTGGAGATCAAGAGGGTGCCACTGAGGGTCACTTTTCACTGCCTTTTATCTATCCTTGGCAGACTTTGGTGACTCCCCAGTTTTCAGGTTTGCCCAATCCAGGGATCATTGACCCTCGTGGGACTTCCCCCCCCCCCTCGGTGGCTACTGGACGGCATCTGTCAGCCCCAGGGGTTGTCCGCATGTACGTGCAGGTTTGGGAGTCCGTTGATGAATTTTGAACAGGGCTCTGGGAGTGGTCGATCTGGAGATATTCAGCCCAAATTTGGTCCCCGGTGTTGATTAACTCAGGCCTGGGCTTCTAGCCCTTGATCAGTGACGTTTAGAGATTTCTTGGTTGTTACATTGTCTTCTGTTGAGTTCTTTGGTTGGTTGATCATCAGCTTCCCAGGTGTTAATTGCTGTGTGCTACCTTGTTACACATTCAATCACTGATTCACTTGCTCTTTCAGGGGCCCGCCTGATACAGAGAAGGACAGTTTGATTCCTGCCCTTGTTAACATTGTTACAATGTATAACTTACTAAAACACATTTAGTTGAAAGTTGAAAGGTGAGGAGTATAAAATATAAGCTACAAATGCCATGGCACACAAATAGATAAAAATACCAAACTACAAGGGGAGATACAAAATGCACACATACAAATTTTAAAACACAATTCCTTATCTTAAAGTGAAAGAGAGAGGAAGGAAGAAAAGGTAGAAAAAGAGAAACATATCCAAAGAGGGGAGAGCAAATGCAGGCAAGAGGAAAAGGGGGCTTTCTGCTACAGTGGGACTGAGCATCAGATCAAGCATCACATTTGTTTCCGTCAGCCAATCAGAGTGCAAATAAAGCATTATGGACAGACAGACAGACAGACAGACTTAGGCTTTTATAATATTAGAGTTACCTCAATGGGATGGCAAGCCCCTTCCAAAGGCATTGTAATTGCATGGAGTTTCTCATCCCAAATGTCATAATTTATTTTAACGGGAGTCAGGGCCTGGGAATAAAAGGCACAAGGGTGCAACTTAGGTGGTGTATCTGAAGCCTGTGATAGAATAGCCCCCATGGCACTACTTATGGAGTCAGCCTTCATTATGAATGGTCTTTTGGGGTTAGGTTGCACCAGAAAGGGTGTAGAGGTAAAAGTTCTTTTTTAGGGCCTTGAAATCTGTTTGGGCCACTTGGGACCACTTAAGTGGTACCCCTTTCTTAAGAAGGGCAGTAAGGGGGCTACCAAATATGAGAATCCTCAGATAAAACATCTATAAAATGGGCAAAGCCCAGGAGCCTTTGGACCAAGGGTTGGTCCTGGGGCTGGTTTTGTTCAATATCTTCATCAGTGACTTGGAAGATGGGATGGAGTGCACCTTCAGCAAGTTCGCAGGGAGTAGCTTCACTTCACTTAGGGCTGGTGATAAGAGGTGGATTGTGTTGGCAAATCAATTCCTCAGTGGTGCCAAGCGTGCTCAGAAGTTATTGTGGACAATGGTGCAGTGTTACAGATTGCCCATCTAATACAGGGAGCAGAGCAGAATGTGGGAAAGGATTCAGAGATTCATAAATTAGGAGAGCAGAGAGGCAAAGCCCAAATTATCCTAGGTGAAGTCTAGCATTAATTATCCCTTGAAGCTCTTTGTTCTTCCTTCCCATTAGTAATACTGCTGCTGCAAGTAGTGTCAAAACCAAACTTTGACACAGGTACTCTATAAAGCTTCCTTATAGGGTAAAAAGCTAAAGAGGATCAGGAGTCAGGTACCTTACTAAGTGGCACTGATTTCACTATAGCTGCATCCGCTGAGGATCTGCTTCTACCTAGATGCCAGCCACCCCTTCAGTTTTATTGGTTTAAACATCTGGTTTTAATCAATTCCTCTCATGTTTGTTTTGTTAACATGACCCAGTTACTAGACAATGAGAAACGAAAATTTCTCCCTGGGTTCTGGCAGCCACTGTATTCTGCCCCGGAGCAGTGAGCAAAGCTGTGAGCAGATACTATTGCCTTTTACTCACATGGATGTTGTTTCTGGTAGCATATACAACATACTAGGTACTTTCCAACCATTGCAACAACTTTCAGGAGCTCACAACACACAGGCAGATTAACTGGCAGAAGATGGATAATAAGTAACAGCAAAAAGAGATTTTTATATGCATGAGCAAGAGTCTCTCCACTGGAATCATTGCAGTGCTCTGGCTCATTCTGACTTCAGTGGGATAATAATACCCAATGTAGATTCACTTTGCTTTCCGAGTGGTGTCACCTCTCTGTCTGAATATGGGAAAATGGTATGGCTTAAAGGACAAAACAAATTGATAGGTTCTCCCACAGCCTCTCCTTTTGTCTCTGCAAGCATGTACACCTATGGGCCTCAGAGCTTATCACAGAGTAATTTTTGGACTAGTCCCTTGTTAAGACATGGACAACCCATTACCGATGAAGCACCGTATAGGATACTTGAGGAGTTAAACACAATTTTACTGCTGAGGCCTCTCTCAGAGAAGCCGCAATCTCCTGCATTACAGAAAAATGTACATGTCCAATGCCTGGCTGACAATTCAAAATTTATGATTTACAACAGCTGAGGCTCCAGTGTTAGTCCACTGAATGAGGGAATATGATAAATATACTGAACAAAGGAATATGTTGAAAAATTGAGAGATGACAATTACTGACAGCACCCAACCTGAAAGCACTCTGCTTCTTGGTGCAGAAGAAGCATGTTCGGTTCACTATACTTGTTTCCAGGGTACAGTAAAATATTGCTGGAAGATCTGTAGGCAGGCTGGAGAAAGGACTATTACAATATGACTCCAGGAGTAACGTACAAATTGAATATAATTTACAGAACCAGAGTCAAGTCCTTTATCAACTGCTGTTCTCCTCTGAGACGGAATATATGACTGGAGTTATATCTGAGTTTGTAAACCACTCCTCCATCCTTGCTTATGGTTTTGAGCTCCTGTCTAGGTTAAATTAAGCAGCCAGATTTCCATTTTCTCCAGTCACAGGGTGTTATGATAGCAAATCACTCACATCCTCTCTGCATTGTTCATATTCTTTAATCAAGAAGCTTTCTTATGGTCCTTTTTGTCCAGTCCATAAAGTTATCTACACATATTTTCCTTCGTCGGTATTTATTTTTCCTTCCTTTCCTTCTATCTCAAGGTATTATGTTGGCCAAACTTGATGTCTCAAACTGTGGCCAAACCAACTCAATTTATTTCATTTAACAATGTTAAGGAATCTAGAAGTGCCTGCTGGCTTTGCTCCCTCTAGAGCTCCTCAGCCAGTCTTCCAAACACAAACACAATCCTTGTGCCAAGAAAACAAAACTTCTGGCCCTCCTGCAGGCAATGGGAGAAGCCCGTTAGCTCTGGCCCCTTCCTGGTGTAATATATGCATTGTGTAATGTAATGCACTGTGTGCAGTGAAAATGTGATATGAACATATGACAGAAGGGGAGCGACCTTGTGGAGGCCTGTTGACTGGCCATGGACTACAAATTCCAGAGGCACCTGGAAGCAGGCAGAGGAAGTAATGAGAAACCCTGCAGAGCCCTGCTGCTGGACTGCAAATCTCAGAAAAGCTTGGGGGAAGGAGGAAGAGGTGGAGACCTCTGTGCCCTGGCTGGCTATATGCCAGGTAACCTGCTGTGAGATGGACTGAAAGAGTGGAAAGCCTCAGCACAGCATAGATGAGCCACAGACCGACTGCACATGATCCCTGACCTACAGACCTGCACAGAGTGACTCTGGACTAAAGGTTGGTTCTTGGGGACACCTCCAAAGGTGGGCATGGGACCCTATGTGCTGACTGTATGTATCCCAGTGGCACTGACCACTACCTGTTTACTTGCTCTCTAAATGTATTTTGTTATACTTTGGATGCCTATGTGCTTGTATTTGTCCCTTCCCATTGACCTGTTGGCCTGTGACCTGAACTAAGAGGTGGGCAATTATTTTGGGAAAGGGGCCGCTTACCAAGTTTTGGCAAGCTGTTGAGGGATGCATGGGTAGCCCTGCCCCTTGACAGGTGCCCCATACCCTGGGTTTCATCTTGGGGCCAGAAGTCCTGCCCCTAACCCCAGACCTTTGCCACTGGAAGTCTCCCCCTTGCCCCTGGAAGTACTCCTTTGGGGAAGAGGAACGGAAAAGAAAAACAAAATAATATACTCAAAATCAAACACCCATACTAATATATTTTAATTTAATTTAAAAAAAAATTGGCCCTGATTTGTGTGTGTTTGTGTTGTATATGTAGAAGTGATTGCATAATAGCTCAAAATGCAGTCTTACTCTTGTATAGTGTATGGGGTGTGCAGAGGTGTTGGGGTGTATGGGTGGGTAGGTGTGGGGTTTGTGGGGACCTGTGGGTGGGTGGGTATGGGGTTTTGGCAGGATGTGTGGATGTGTGTGTGTATGGGTATGGTATTTGTGGGGTCTGCGATTTTGTGCAGGGGAGGGTGCGGCTGTAGGGTTTGCAGAAATGGTTTGAGGGTATGTGGGGTGTGCATGGGAGCACCCCCTGCATGTGCTCTCCTGAGCAACATCCACCCCCACCCCACAACAGCCCAGAGCCTGAGCACCCTGCAGCGCCTCCCCACCACCACCACCAGTGTGCAGCCCCAGTGCGCCCCATGCTCACTCTGCACATCCCAGCCGCATACAGTGGTACCAGCAGGAACCAGTGCATGCACCTGCAACCCTGTGTGCCGCGCACCAGCTCTGACCTCGCCCATCGAGGCTGAGCCGCAGCAGCAGCAGCAGCCACTAGGAAGAAACTGCTGCTCAGCGCAGAGAAAGCGGCCTCTGTGTCTTGCCGCCACCCAGCAGTTTTTGCTGCATGCACCTATAGCCTGTGCTACGCTAGGCTATGGTGAGGCTCCTTCATTGCCATCTATGAGTTGCCCTGTGGCTGCTCCACACTGTCATTGCTGCTGCGCTGAGTAGCCCAGAGGTGGCGGTGAAGGAGCCACACTGCAGCCTAGCGCAGCACAGGCTACAGGTGGCTGCAGCAAAAACTACCTGGCAGCTGTAGCAAAATCTGTCCATCAGGGGCGAGGGGGAGGGGCCAGTTTCCCCATGCCAAACAGCACTTTCTGCCCAGCTGCTGCTGCTGCTCAGTCCCAACGGGAGAGCCCAGAGCCGGGGCTGGGCCCAGGCTCAGCAGCACAACCACAGGACAAACTGCTACTCAGCATGGAGGAAAAGTGGGCCTTCCCCCTCCTGCTGTCCATGCTTCCTGGTGCAGCTGCTTGGAGCCCACACAGGGCTGCTCTGTGTCTGCTCTGCGCTGCCACTGCTTCCCCATGGGGCAGCCCACTTTTCCCCTGCATTGAGCAGCAGTTTGTCCCATGCTGCCGCTGCTTAGCTCAAGTCATGGCAGGTGAGTAAAGAGGGATCTTCCCCATGGGAAACACTCCTGAGACCCACAAGGGAGTAAGAGTTGGATACCACACATATTCCAAGTAATGCCGACAGTTGCATTATTCACCTCAAGCCCCCTTAACTGTGTACACTGGTAGCAAGTTTATCTGGCTTCCAGTTTACCTTCTGGTCACAAATATGTCCTTCCCACAGCTTGCCTCCCCTCTCCCCCACTCTGCTTTCTCCTCTGGGGTTTTAACTGCTAGTGGGATAGTCTCTGATTAGCTAACCACTCATAGCTGAGCTTCTACAACAGAACTGTCTGCTCCCTCTTAAGAGGCCAGACCACTCTGTTACAGAGGCTTTCATATTTTCCTGCAGCAACTGTGATCTTGTCTCTCACTGACTGATTTATCCTATGAGCTGAAAATGGTATTGTAAGAATGTCTATAGTCTAGGCTCAATCCAGATGCCATAGGCCACTGCAGTCCTTTTGGAACCTCTTTTGTGGCTGGAACCAGCTTGCCCTCAGCCCTAGGAGTCTGGCTTACATGGCAGCTAGGCTCAATCCCTTCCAACAGACATGCAAAACGGGGTCACTCTTAAAACCACAACTCCCTTCCCCACTTTAATCTCTCCATTTCCATATCAAACATTTATGATTAGCCCGTAGCTTCATGAATCTCCTGCTGCTACTCTTGGATATCTCTAGTCAGACAGGCTGTATATGGGTTTCACTTAGACTCTCAGCTCCTGGGTAGTTTCTGTGGGTTGGTAGCTTCTGAATGCAGTGAAAATCTCCAAATGGAGTAGAAAGCTGTATCTCACTGAGGCATAAGGCCTGGGTCAGAATTTCCTGTGATAGAATTATTTTCTATGACTTTGCTTTGCCGTTAAACTATTGCTAACATTAATTTTACTTTAGGAGAAGTAGATGCTCTTCATTATGTTGCTATTCAGCCTTCTACTGAAACCACGAGGAATCACAAGCTTCTTAAGATTAAATAACTAAGACTGAGTGGGTAAGAATTACAGCAAAAAATACGTGTCTCAGAACCCATATATCCCATGCCAATGATACATCAGTGTTAGTGTCTCCCTCACACACTCAGTGATTGGCAATTGACATTTTCTTATCAAGATCCTTGCTTCATTTAGCCCGGATATATGTTGATGAACTAGGGCTATTAGCAATTACGGCTGTGCAAAATGGCACTGTTCCATTCCAACTTCAGTTTCGAGGTCTGGACGGAACAGTGTTTTGTATCAAATATAATTTTGAGTCGAAATAGCCTCACTGTTTCGCTTTGTCGAAACAGTGAGGCTGTTTTGATGCTGTTTCGACCATTTTGCTAGATCATGGGGCTGGGGAAAGGAAATCAGCCTCAGCCGGGCTAACTCCCCAGATTGTGCCAGGGGCAGGAAAGCAGCCTAGCTGGGCTGCCTCGCTATCCCCCATGCTAGATCATGCTGGGGGCAGGGAGGCAGCCCACCTGGGCTGGTGTGATCTAGCATGGGGGATGGCGAGGCAGGGCCGGCGAGGTGGCCCCGGGGGCAGGAAGGCAGCCCAGCTGAGCTGCCTGCCCGCCCCCTGCCAGATCTTGTGCTGGGGATGGGAAGTCAGCCCAGCTGGACTGATTTCCCATCTCCAGTGCTATGGTCGAAATGTTTCAACTTTCAATAATTTTGTTTCAAGACTATTTTGATGCCCTTTGTATCATTTCGATTTTGCTGTTTCGACCTTGAAATGAGTCGAAACAGTGTTGAAACAAAATGGCTGTCGAAATTTTGCACAGCCCTGTTAGCAAGTCTCTTAAACTACTGGAAAGGCTTTTACCCCATTTTGTAGGCCAGAAAACAGCTAAATCCTATGTATACATGAGTTCATATGTGTCCCTGTTTTGCAGGAAGACTGCCGATGCACACCAGCCAAGCGTAGGCTTGCCACATGAGAACAGTGGTTCTTGAGCCTCAGAAGTTTCACACTAGGCACGTCTACATGTGGAATTAAGTGCAACTAAATTTAATGCACATTTAAGCTTATGCGCATTCAACGGCGGCCCACTGTGCTGCCTCCCCTACCTCCTTCCCAGGGTGGGTCAGACCAGGCTGCTGACAGCACCTGATGCTACAGCTTCAGACCCCACTCCCCACTCCCCCCCAACCCCTGCAGGCCAGCCAGTCTCCTGTGCTGTCGCCCAGCTCCCAGGCTTGGGACATGATGGGCTCCCAGACAACTGAGGCAAGGGTCTGGCTGCACCCCCACCCTCCCTGCAGGGATCCTCTCCAGGGAGGCACCATGGGTCTGGTCCCTACTGCACTGCCACTGCACCCCAAGCATGCCTCTGCTGCACGTGCCCCGGGTGGTGCCCAGTGAGCTGTTTGTGCAGGTGGAGGGGTACCTGACCCACTATGCCCTGCTGCTGCTGATCCTCCTGATGCCCTGGGCAAATCTGCACTCCTGGTTCAGGACCCTGAGCTATGACGGTGTGGGGGGCAAGCCTGGGCTGCCCCACAACCTCCGCTGCTGCCTGGAGGGCTACCTGTTGTAGCAGAAAACCCCCTTTTCCTCTTCCCTGCATTTGCTCTCCCCTCTTTGAATATGTTTTTCCTCTTCTACCTTTTCTTCCTTCCTCTTCCTTTCACTTTAAGATAAGGAATTGTGTTTTAAAGTTTGTATGTGTGCATTTTGTATCTCCCCATGTATTTTGGTATTTTTATCTATTTGTGTGCCATGGCATTACTTTTGTAGCTTATATTTTATACTCCTCACCTTTCAACTAAATGTGTTTCGTTTCAGAAGTAAGTTATACATTGTAACAATGTTAACAAGGGCAGGAATCAAACTGCCACTTCCCTGTATCAGGCGGGCCCCTGAAAGAGCGAGTGAATCAGTGATTGAATGCATAACACAGTAGCAGGCAGCAATTAGCACCTAGGAAAACCGCAGATCAACCAACGGATGAAATCAATAGAAGACAATGTAGCAACTGGGAAATCTCTAAACGTCACTGTTCAAGGGCTAGAAGCCCTGGTCTGAGTTTATCAACACCGGGGACCAACTTTTGGGATGAATATCTCCAGATCAACCTCTCCCAGAGCCCTATTCAAAATTCATCAACGGACTCCCAAACCTGCACGTACATGCGGACCACCCCTGGGGCTGACAGATGCCATCCAGTAGCCACCGAGGGGGAAGTCCCACGAGGGTCAACAACCCCTGGATTGGGCAAACCTGAAAACTGGGGAGTCACCAAAGTCTGCCAAGGACAAATAAAAAGCAGTGAAAAGTGACCCTCAGTGGCGCCCTCTTGATCTCCAACTTGACCAGCACCTGACCTGTCCATCCAGAAGGACCAGCCGGCGTCTCCCTTCTGGAGGATAACACCACGCTGAAAGAAGCCTCGATGGCAGACTCCAGCACCTATGGGACTCTTGTAGCTCGCTACTGTGTGTGTGCATGTGTGTGTGTGTGTGTGTGTGCGTGTGTGTGTGTGTGTGGGGACCAGCCCCAAGGTTTATGATTTAACTTCATTACAGTGTTTCAATCTGCCTAATGAACCAGAATTTTAAGGATCCTGAGTTAGACATTTGTAGCCAACACTGTGACATTGCTACACATCGCTGCCTTCTTTGCCTAGGGGGACATCACCACCAACATTGCCACCTTCCTTCATCATGTGAGAGAGGTCCATGCTGGCCCAGCTGCAGGGACATGGGCTGCTGAATAAAGTTTTGAACTGTGCCCTGCCTGTCTGTGTGCTGGGGGGAAGGGGGGGAGACCCAGAGCCAGTGCACATGGGCTGGTGCCAGGGGCCAGGGCCAGGGCCAGGGGCCAGGGGTAGGGGCTGGGAGGGACTGGGTGGGCCCTCCCCCAGTGTGGGACCCCTCCCCCAGTGTGGGACTTACATGCCTGGGGCTAGCGAGGCTGGCAGCTTGGCACCCTGTTGGCACGGGTGACCGACTGTGCCTGATGTCTGTGGCTCTCCCTCACGAGGAGGAGCTGGCATTGCTGGTGGCTGGCTGTATCATTGCTGGCTGCTGCTTGTGGTGGGATTTGGGGCTGCACCAAGGGTGAGGCAGCCACTGGGCAGAGGTCCCTGACCTTCCAGTGCACATTGGCATGGCCCCAGAGCACCATGAGTTTGTGCACCTCCTCCTGGGTCCAGTTGGGGGCCAGGGCATTCGGGACATGTGTAGGCATGTGGGCAGGGCTGGGGCTTGACAGGGAGGAGGGCAAGGATGACATGGTTATCATTTCCACTTATGAGAAATTTTATGATCTTTGCATTCCCGTATGTCGGAGGAAGGGTAAGTGTCCCCAAAAGCTTGCAAATAAGGGAATTTTTTTGCAAATATCTAGTTCAGGGGTGGGCAACCTGCAGCTCCAGAGCCACATGTGGCTCTTCATAAGTTAATATGCGTCTCCTTGAATCTTTGCGCAAGCACACAGTGACCATTCTTTCTAAGCTGGTCACTGTGTGCTTGTGCAAAGATTCAAGGAGACGCATATTAACTTCTGAAGAGCTGCATGTGGCTCCAGAGCCGCAGGTTGCCCACCCTGATCTACTTGGTCTAATTAAAGATGTCACCTCTGCCCCAAGTTCTGATACAAAGAAAGCTATGCATGAGTATTTGCAGGGAATAAATTACAATAAGGCTCTAGGGCAGCTCAGAGTTTATTCAAAGAAGGACTGTTTAATTATTTTCATTTTGGAGAGGGGGAACTGAGGAAGAGAGGGCATGCCTATATGGCACAAGGCAATAACATGCTGCAAAACTCAGAGCTTACTTTGCCTGCACTAGGTCAAGAACCAGAGGCAGTGTAATTGCATTAGTGGAGTGCTATAGCCCTTCTGAGAAGCCTGGTGTATTAAATGCCAGGGTGCAGTGCTGTATTAGTAGAACTGTATTGCTTCTAGTTCTGGAGCAAGTTGGTGATGATCTCATTCAGAATCTCTAAACAGCACAACTTTGCACCATACAGATGGACCCAGACGTGTTAAGGGCCAGATCCATGAACAATTGCCTTAGTTTGGATTGGAAACTTTGGATGGAAAACGTACGAGAAATAGGTACTCTAGGTAGTGAGGGTCTGAGCCCACGTGGCTTACCCAAGATCACATCAGCAACTGGTGGCAGAGGCGATTTCTTGTATACACACACACACGAAAAATAGGTTCCAGTCTAGACAGAGCATCTGCCAGATAAGCCCTTTAAACAGTCCCCCTCAGAAAAGGGGAGAGCAAAAATAAATTCAGAGAAGCATGAAGCGAGTTTCATTTTGTTTTTATCTGCTCTGATTCCCTCATACTAAATAATAACTGGCCTTTATTTGTTACGTGAATGAAAATAACAGAGAATGAAAAAACAGATTTCCACTGCCCTCTAGAGCCATTCACAGGTTCCAACTCTTAATAGGAGTAAAATTAATTCTTTCAATATAGCTACCAAGGACTTTTTAAAACATGAAATTATTCTAAGAGGAACAATAAATAACTAAATAAAAATTTTAAAAAACGTTAACAGTTTTAAAATCTGAAGAACATATACATACATTTTAGCTGGGTAATGGATGCATATTTCAGGTGTTGACCAGTTATCAATTCAGTATAAACATCTCATTGAAATCAATGAGAAGTTTGATGTTGACTTTGATGGGATTAGAATTTCATGCTACACTTTCAAAAGATATGTATGAATAAGAAGTGAACAAAGCCTTCAGGATTTGATCCTATAGCCAAAATACAGTGTCATGCTAGAACATTGATCAATGACATGAACTTAAATTAGAATCTGTTAGTATGTTCAAAAGCCAAAATTTAAATAGGGCAGAGGAAGTCTCATTTTCATTTGGGACTTTTTATATAACCATCTGGCTTCAACTTATGAGACATGGTTATTTCTCCATCCATATGTGACTAGATATTATTACTATGAACTTCAGACCAAAACCACTGAATGTCTGATTTAATTTAGGGTTTGGACAAAACGTGTTTGCAAGCAGGGTAATACAATGGATGCTAGGACTTTCAGAATAAGCCTTTTGTGTAGCAAGATGAATAGGGTGGGGTGAGTGGAGCAACTGCCCTAGGTACTGACTGGGTTGGGGGTGGGGGAGAGAAGGGCAAAAAAACTGATGCTAGCAGCCATGTTATTATGCTAGCAGCATGATGGCAACCAGAAATTCTGCTGCCCCTGTACCCCAGGCTGTGTTGTATACCATTGTTTCTGCATTCTCTGAAGTACAGAATCTATTATGAGCAGTCTTTGTAAAGTGGATTTAACAATTTTTTAGTATTATTATTTAGCTATACCAAAAAAGTTGGCTATTTCTCTACTTCTGATGGCCCCAAGAGCTCCATTCTAACCTGTTTGAAAAAAGTCCCAGGCCTGTAACCAGGACTTAAGTTATACCTAACAATACTTTATGAATGCAGGACATACGAAAGTGCCCATGTCAGGAGGAACTATGGATAGTTTAGGGAACCAAAGCCTACAGGGCATTTCTGCCCATTTTTTTGCAAACAAAAGAGTTAATTTAAGAAAGATGAAAGAGTGAAGGTGGCTGAATTACTGGAGACTGCAAAATTAGTAGGCTGAGCTTGTTTCTGACAGCATGGTGTAGCCCAGGGCCAGGCAAAATATGGCCTGCAGGTCAGATCCAGCCCACCAGGCCATTCTATCTGGCCCATGGGGCCCCTAAAAAATTTAGAAAATTAATATTTATCTGCTCCTGACTGCCTGTCAAAGATGACTGAAGTCAGGGGCAGTAGGACCCAAGGGGAGCTGGCAGCAGGACAGCAGCCCAGCCTCACCTCACCCCACCCCTAGCCATTTTCCTGCTTTTGTGCCTACATACTGCTCCAGCACCAAGTGGCTGCATCACCGGATTGTGGGAGCATGTGTCCCGTGCCGGTACCCAGGGTGTGTGTGTGTGTGTATGTGTGTGTGTATGTGTATGTAGGGACAGACTGTGTCTGTGTGTTCATAGGGTGAGTCCCACATGCACACCCCACCATACACATGCACCCACACCCCCTTGCACTGCCATATACACAGACCCCCACACCCCCTCACGCACCCCAGCCACCCTCCCCACCACACAGTGCCCCACAAACTCCATACTCATCCACGCCCTGTATATCCACACACACACACACACACACACATGTTCCCTCACCCCACATCCCTCATTCCTATCCACACCCACAGACACACCCACACCCACACCCTCCTCCACACCCCACATACCCACAGCCCCCCCACAAACCTATACCCCTCACAATATACAAGAGTAGGACTTCATTTTAAACTATTGCACAATCACCTCTATGTATACTACCAAATATAATTTGGTATTTTTCTGGTTTGAAGATGGCAAAACCCCTTGCTGAAAGGAGTACTTCCGGGAGCAAGGAGAGGGACGTCTGGTGGCAAAGGTCAGGGGTTAGGGGGTGGGATATCTAGTCACAAGATGGCAACCAGGAGGCAGGACACTTGTCAAGGGGCCGGACTACCATACGGCCCTCGACAGCTTGCTAAAACTCGGTAAACGGCCCTCCACCCAAAATAATTGCTCGCCCCTGGTCTAGCCATTGCTGCCAGCAGCCCAGCAACCAGCCCTGCTGTATGTGCCAGTCCCCACCCAAGGGACAGAGCTGCCCTGGTACACCTCTCTTGCACACTAATATGTCACAAAAGAGAATGCATGCAAACTGCAACATCGGCAGCAGCACAAACTCAAACTCCTCAGCCTCATAAGTGACATTCCAATGATTTGCCCAGTAGCATGGAAGTTCACAGATGTGAAACCCTGCTATCCTTTTTACAAGTGGCACTGGATTTAAGGGTTCAGCACCTGTCTCCTTTTCTGTCCTTGCTCTGCCTGCAGCAAGGTGGAGACACCCCTGACTGATTTGTAAATGAACTAATTTGGGTTCCAAGATCAGTGCAACAATGGCAGAAGGGGCCAGAGCAGGGCTCCAAACCACTCCAGCTCCCCTTGGGCTGAGAGTCGCAGCTCAGCTCTCTGCTGCTATGACAACACAGAGAGGTCTGCACTGCACTACAGCACCTACCATATGGATGAACCCTCCACATGTTTGAACAGTTCTCTTCTTCCTGCCAGTCCCACCTGGCTCTTCCATTTTATGTGGGGAAGACACAGGAACTATAGCAGCACCAGACACTTGTGAAGAAAAGTAAAAGAAGTAATGGCTAGTAGGACAAGCCTGGAAGACAAACTTTCTGTATGCAGCTAATGTGGGTGGGAAGTTGGAGTACTCACCCCAACTGAAGGAGACTTGGGATTAAATCCTGCTTGGTGCCACTGATTCCTCCTATGCAAAGCCCCTGCATATATTTCTGGGGGATGGATCAGGGCTCTGCAGCAAAGGAAGGGTGCCATAAAGGAGTGGAGCAGAAGTGATAATTATAGGGGCAGGGAGCTGCTCATCCCACCCTCATCCCACGAGCCACTGGGGACCTCAGCTAGCGGCTCCTCCATACAGCCATCACCACGGGTGTATATGTGGTGAGCTTTGCAGACACCCTGGTCTCCTGCCCATTCTGCAGGCAGAGGGAGACCCTGGTGCACATGACACTCAAGTGCGCCAGGCTGCAGCCCCTCTACCTCCACTTCCAGAACCTCCTCCTGGTTGAACTTCACCCCCACCTTTTTATTTCTAGGCACCCTATCTGCGGCCCCACCAAGTCCCGGGACCTCCTGGTAAGCCTCCTCCTGGCTCTGGCCAAGTGGGCCTTGTACAAGACCAGGGAGGAGGCTCTGGCCGGGAGGGTGCCCAGGGACTGAGGAGTTGCTTTCCTGTCACTCGTCCATGCACACTTCCAGGCACACTGGCTCCTTGGATACCTTTGAGAACTGGTGGGTGCAACCCAGAGGGCTCTGCTTGGTGTCCCCCTCCAGACCCCTTATTTTCACATTTTGACCCCTTTGTCACTCCTATCCTGTTTTTTTCCTTAATTGTCCCCCCCAAAAATAGTTGTATCTTTCACTTTTTGGCCCCACACGGTGGGGACTATTAGTTAACTGGGTGGGCCTTAGGACCCATGTCCAATGGAAGATACAAATAGACAGGAGCTTCTGAGGCCCAGCCAGATGTTATCTGGGGACACCAGCCACTTGTGCCAGCTGGACTTCTGAAGCAGGCCTAACCTAGAGTAGCCCCTCCACCCTCTATCCACTGCAGCACTTTGGCAGTGGGGGCTTTTGCCTGGCTGTGACCTACTGCTACCTGTAACAGCATTCGCCCTCTTGGACCTGTGGCCCCATGGCTGCATGCTTGCCAGACCCAGACCAGGACCATATGGCTGCCTGGGCAGTGGTATGGGCACTGCAGCAAAGCCTTCTGCACCTCTGGGGAGCTGCCAGCTGGCCATGGCTGCACAGTTGGCCTTCAGGCAGCACTGCTGTCATGTCTTCTGGTGTCCCCACTCTGCCATCTGGGCAGCTATCACCCAGATGTGCTCATTGTGGTGGTCCACTTTGAACTATCAAAGCATGTCCTCTTGGTCCCAAATGGCCAGGTCAGCCACCTCGTCTGCCCTCCAGCTGGGTCCCCAGTGCTGGCCCTGGGTAGACTTCTCTGCCCAGGTCTCACCACTGGCTTCACCAGCAGAGATCCTAGTGTTTTCTGTTTAAAATTTGCAAATTCTCTGATAAGAAACCCAATTATCTCATTAAAATACCCAAAATCTGTGTTCTTCACTATTAAAATGAACCACCACTATATAGAGAGAGATCAGTTGGGCAATGTTTTATTGACATATTTACAATTTTAAAGCAATTTGCAAGCCTCCCAGTGCCTCTATCATCATAATAAAATGAATTCTAAATATCTATACACTTTGGCATTTGCTTTTGGTTTTCTTATCATAGAAAAATCAGAGCTGCCCTTGCCCCCTTCACTCACCAGGATGTGGGGTGCTGAGAAGCACTGATATGCCAGTGCCCTGCCCTTGCCCCTCACTGCCAACTCACAGCCCACCCCTCACAAGTACCCCCCACTCCTCACCTGCAGCCCCTGCCTGCCCCCACTAGCTCCCTCCCAGCTGCAGCTCTGTCCCAGCACTAGGACATGGGTCCAGCTGCAGCTGTTCCATCTGCTCCTTGGCAGCTCTGAGCAGTGCAAGTTCTTGCTGTTCTGCTCCCTGCACCTGTGCCCAGGCCTCAGAGATCCCCATGCCATTTCTGGGAAGCCCTCAATTGGGGCTCAGGGACTGGGCTGGGCAAGCCCCTTCCCTTCCAGGCCGGCCTCCCCCTGCACATGCTGCTCTATGGGGGCAGGGGGTCTCTAAGCTTGGCTCTGGCAGCTTCTCTTACCTGGAGCACTCTCCCACCCCTGATCCCCACCTCCCTCTGCCTCACACACACCCCTGCTACCACCTCTATCCCTCCCCCCAGCCCATCACACCGCCCAAGTCGTTCCTGGAACCAGGAGCACCCCCAGGCTGTGGCTGCATGTCCCAGCACTAGTGTGGGCATGGGGCAGGGATGCAGTGTAGCAGTTGCCCCTGCAGCTGTGGCTCACACCAGCAGGTCCTGTCCCATCCTGTTTGGTGGCTGGGCATGTAGGGTGTGAGATGTGTGTGCAGATGTGGGGTTTGGGGGAAAGGGATGAGGGAGGGTGAGGTTCTGGGGGGGTTGTGGGGTTGTGGGTGGGTGAGGGGCTCGTGGGGGTGGTATGGAGCTTGTTCAGGGGGTTTGTAGGGGTGGTTTGGGGGTGTGGGGTTCGTGGGTGGATTGTGGAGGATATTTGTGGGTGTGGGAGGACTGTGGGGGCTAAGCCCCATTATCCCTGACCTTCCACTGCCTATGCCATGTGCCTTCTGGCTGGGCCGGCTCCATGCAAGAAGGACCCAGCCCAGCATGGGCACATTGCTGGGACCCTGGGTGACAGCAGGAACAGTTCAGTTCTAGCTGAGGGCACGCATGAGTGGGCCAGGCTGGCGTGGTGCCATGTTGCACAGACGGTGCAGGTTGGGGCTCTGCCAGTAGCCCCGATGGTGGCCCTGCTGCTGCTGCTGCTGCTGCTGCAGGGTGGACTGTGCACCATGGGGGGGACCCATCACTCCTGAGCATTCCCCCCCCAACCACAGTCCCCGCCACACACAATCTCCCACGCCCCAACGGTCCTCCCATCCCCAGTCCCTGCTTACTTGGTACAGAGCCTGGGTTGATCCACCTGTAGCCTTGCCCCACTCCTATTTGTCCCTCCAAGGCTGGGTTCAGCCCTCCTAGCTTTGGCCAACATCACCTCTAGCCCAGGTACATACTTGAGTTGTGCACCCCTGGTGTAAAAGGTGGCAACCCTACTCACACCAGATCAGACATCTGTCATATCACGGCCTTATATACACAGCCATTCTTCCAACATATGGCACACATTAGTTTGTAAATATAAAATCCCCCGGAAAATTGAGTGTTGGGGTACTTATTAAAATTTTCAGAAGTTAGGGGGTACTTGCTACTTAAAAGGTTGAGAAACACTGCCCTATACCACTTTTTTGCAAGGTGTTTTTTTGATACTGGGATTTCTGAGTATCAAAATTAGAGTCAGCGCTGCAAATATACAGTGCAGGGAATATTTTTTTTAAATACCCAGCATGCTTCTTGTGGCGTCTCCAACTGCAGCATCTCAAACCATGACAGACATGCATGCACTCATCTGGACACACCCCTAGAGGTTGCCAGGTTATTTAACCACCGCCCAGCACTCGGTGTTAACAGTCAGAAGTAGTACCATCTACTGTAGGTTATGGTAGTAGGTGAGCCTGAACTGACATGCATCAGCACCAGTATAGTGTTCTTAATTTCCTAAGAGTGATGCTTTGGTATGTATTTAAGGCTGCATGTGTATCCTTGTAGATGTTCTTATTGTTTCTAACCCATTCGTACAGCAACAATATAGCTCAGCGCACTTTCCTTCCTAAGAGCTTTGGGGAACTCTTCTTCAGTTACTGATGTATCTTCACATCCTACCTTTTGAATTCTGCAAGTCCATCATAGTAATACCAGCTCTGAGTATCACCAGGTTTGTGTAAACATACAAAATGCTCACCAATATTGTACTATTACCCCAACTACTTTATACCTGCAATGACAAAGCCTTTGTTTTAGTGAACTCTGATTGATACATTTGTATGTCTCATGTTTCTGTTGCACTAATTGGGACTGGTCACATGTTTTAACAAGCAACATACCATCTACTTAAATACAAAAGACATAATACAAGATACAAGAAAGGGATTTGGGGGGCAAGGGAACAGGATACTGCCATCTCTGAAAAGCTACAGCATAATGTTATACTACCAGCTTACTTAATGTCACATATAAAAATATCTGGTGGAAAGAGCCAAGAATCAAATTTTTCAATTCTACTGTCCACCATTTGGAGTAGAGGTGGAGCAGACTCTCCTCCTGGATCCTCCCTTGCCTGTCTCTGATTGGTGAGTTTTGCCCCACCAGTTGCATTTGCAGTTTCCTAAACCCAGAGAGCCGGGCAAAGCCCGGCAAGTCTGCCACTTTAGTTAGTAAATATGCATAGCTAATGAAATCCTCTCTCTTTAGGATGTGTAACCATTAATAACAAGCTTTTTGGGGGTATAGATTAGCTTGAAAAAGGAACCGGGAACCAGGAATAAGGAACTGGGAATAAGCAACCAACTTCAGCCTCATGGATGAGCCGTGGCTTAGTCCTATGCCCCAGCTGTGTAGCTCCTGCCCCTGCCCCAGCCCCAGCTCCTCCCCACTCCCTCCCTCCCTCACTGGTCTGTCCCCCCACCCCCCACATGCCTCTTCCTTCCCCCATGCCCCTTCCCCCACAACAGACTTACCAGCCGGATGCTGCTCTCCATGCTGCTGGGCTGTGCTGCAGCTGCTTGCATGCATATGGCATTTTTTCAGTCACGTTATTGGTCCCATCAGCCAAAAAACACCAATTGCCAATAATGTTCATTTTCCTTTTATTGGTGCTGATATGATATGGGACCGACGTATCAGTGCACCTCTACAGAAATCACCATTATTTAACATAGTTTTCTCCCACAAATATTAGGAGCTAGGCACCTGCAGCCTCTGTGAACACCCACAGCTGCGTGGCTGAAGAAGGGCAGCCTAGTAGTGGGGCAGTGGCCTGGCCTGTGAGTCTTGGACCCGTCTCTGATCCAGCACACACATGGATAGGGTCAAGGAATCATAGGCCTATTTGTGACCTTGCGTTCAAGGAATCATAGGAAAGCAGGGTGGAAAAGGATCTCATGAGGTCATCTAGTCCAGTTCACTACTTAGGCCCAGGATCAGCTTTGACTAAACCATCCCAGCCAAGCAGCTGTCAAACCTGCTCCTGAAAATTTCCAAGGATGGAGATTCCACAGTTTCTCTAAGTAACCTGTTCCAATGCTTGGCCACCCTCAGTCAGAAAGTTCCTTCTAGTTGCCATTTTTAATTTCCTCTGCTGCAGTTTGGAGGAATTGTTCCTAGCCCTGTATCCTACAGCCATAGAGAAAAATCTACTCCATCCTCTTTATAATCTCCCTTCAAGTATTTGAAGACTGCTATCAAATCCCACCTCAGTCTTCCCTTCTGCAGACTAGATAGCCGTATTTCTTTCAGCCTTTCCTCATAAGTTATATTTCCTAGGCCTCTATCGTCTTTGTTGCTCCGTACTGGGCTCTTTATAAATTGTCCACAACCTTCTTGAAGCACAGGGCCCAAAACTGGACACAGTACTCCCAGTGAGGCTTGGAGTGAAACAATTCAGATATAATGAATGGAAATAATCAGTCCTCTTGTGTAGTGTGAAGAGCCTGTTGGATATAACACTGCACACTGACAGTGAATCAAAGAGGTAAACAGACTAAGAATGCAGAGGACCCTGAAGTTGGATGAGCAGGTCAATACATTTGAATATGCTCAAGTTACAAACCCAGTCCCCCCAGCTATATCTCTGTGGAAGGAATCAAGCTTGCCTTTTGTACAGGCAGGAAGGCCAAACCAACCCTGACAGGACTAATGACAGAGTAACCCACAGCACTCTCCTCAGTGACATGTCCACCACCACCGGGGAAATGAGCTGGTGCTCCAGGGACAGAGCTGTGGGGAACTGCTCCATCTGGAGTCTGCTCCTGTCAGCAGATTTATGTGCTCTCGATGCAGGCTGGAGGAGCTGGTCTGGGAACTGATGGTGCCAGAAGAGGGCTTAGGAGATGTTCTTGATGAGGACATCACAAGGTGGAGTTACCATTTGTTCCTTGGAGACAGTCACCTCTGGGTGCAATTAGAACATGGGATTGTTCAAGTTCCCCTGCTCCCCTGAGGAATCCTGCGCCCAGACACCAGGAATTCCCTTGCCCAAGAAAAGATGAGTAAAGCCAGTCTCAGTAGTCACTCCCTCCACCTGAGACCAGGCTCTGCAGGCAGCATGGGACAGTTTACCCACACAGCATACTGCAGCATCATAGTACTCCTGGGGCTCCAAGGCCTCTGGAGTGATCCCTTCTTTCCTTCCACCCTCTGTTTGTGGAGTCACAACCAACACTTTTGCCCATCTGAGTTTCTGGGTAAGTGACACTGGGGTGTAAAGTCAAAGATTGACATGGGTTATGGGGTAGCCAGGAGTGCCCCCTTGTAGGGAGGCTTGGAAGAAATGCAGACAAGTAAGAATGTTGCATGTAGGTAATTCCCTGAGGTCTCCAAATATAGGTGTAGCCCCCTGGAAAGCTTGGGCTGATACAGAGCAATACAAGAGCATGATTCAGAAATTAGGATCTTTTTTTCTCTGGCTTGAGCCTTACAGAACCTGAAAGTGGCTGATCACAGCTGCCCCAGACACTGACTTGGTGGGAAGGAGAGGAGGCAGAAAAAATGCCACTGCTGCTGCAGCCACACAATTCCACCAGAGGTACAGCAGTCATCAGAAGTTGCCACTGCCCCATGTATTGCAGCTCCCCTGAGCTGCCTGGTTATGCCTCTACAACAGTTCAGTGGGAGCTGAAGAGAGCCGACTGAGCAAATGCTAGGAAAACAAAACATTTTGACCAGGTTCTGGGAAATGAACTTAGTCTCTAAACTCAGTCTTTCTTCCTCTGGCTTCTCCTACTGGTAGAAGAGGAATGGGCCAAGGGTTGGTGTTTTCAGCAACAACCTTGCTCAAGATTCACAAATCTGAAAGCAGCAGGATGTCAGTTTTTCTCCCCTTCCCTTGCAAGAAAGAGGTGAACTTCCAGCATCCAGCTGGGCATGGAGAGAGTGACATTTTAGGAATAAACCCCTTGGGAATGCTAAGTCACTGCCTCTCTCCTTTTTCCAAGCACAAGAACATGACTGAAGTAGTTCCCAAGAAGGAGATTCAACTTGAGGCCTGGATATTAGAGATACTCTTAAGAATCCAAGGGCATGGCAGAATCAACCAGTTCCTGTTCCTCAAGAATGGAGCAGCCTGAGAATGATCTTTTTCTGACTGAGAAGCAGGGTGAGTGAAGGGGATAGAGAAATACCCTGTGCGTACCTAGGACAGGGATATCACCAGGGTCAGGCTCTTAGGCTAATCTGACTGGAAAAGACTGTTGAGGGAGGCTCTGAGCCTGGGGGGACATTACGCGGCATGTGTAGATGAAACAAAGGGCATATGTGCATGACACTTTAAAGTGGGTTAAATGCTTTTGCACAGCTTTAACATTGTTGGTGTTTGCATGCATCTGCGGCGTATTGTGCATTAATTCCAGCCACTGTAGCACAGTCAGCGGCATAATGCGCCTTGAATGACTTTGGGGTGCAGCAAACTAAAACACCTCCGAGGAGTTTTAGTTTACTGCCCTACAGCCACGGAGTGAAGCACCAGGCTCTGTGTGGCTCAGGGGCTCTGCAGGCAGCCTGGCAGCATTCTGGGTAGACAGGCTTCAACAAAGAGAAAAAAAAGAAGAAGTGGCAAGCCTGATCTTTTTCTTTTTTTTCCCCACTTGGAGCCTGGCTGCCTGAGCTGTGTGGGGACCCAGTCCTTCCCTCTGCAGCTGCAGTACCCCTGGGACCACCCAAGTCAAGTGTCTGCAGGCGGGTGCTGCCTGCGGGGGGGCTGCTGCTGCCACAGAGGGAAACACCCCCCCACTCCCCCGCAGCTCAGGTACTCTCCACCCCTCCCCACCACCAGAGAGGCAGGTAAGATAGAGGTATACATGACACAGGGGTTTACTTAAATTGAAGTGGTGTTTTTAAAAACTTACCACTTCAATTTAGAATGAAATAAACCCCCGCTTCGTCCACCCCTCACCCATAGACATGTAGTTGTGCACTAAGAATGACAAGAGCAATTGGGAGGAAAGGTGGGTATATGGGGACTGCTAAGGGTCTATGGGGATGATAGTAAAGCTGACGTGGGTGGCCAGCGGGGATAGACTTGGGGCACAGGTTCATCTGCTGATCTCCCAAGGGTCTATGTTGTACCCTTGGCAGGTAGTAGTTCTGGACCTTTGCTTCTTGTAATTTGTTACCTTTTAGAGGTTGTGGAAGGACACCCTAGCTCTTGTCATGTCCCTTGCCTCCCTGAGCCAGGCCTGTGCATGCAGAACAGTCCAAGCTGGGAAACCAAGAGCACATCATTTCTGCACATGGCAGAGCCTGCAAGAGCAAGCAGAGTATTTCTCCAAAAAGGAGCTTATTAAAGATAGTAAGTTCCACTCATCAAGGGGGATGGGAATTGCAATTTTTTGCATTACTACTGTCCCATGCACCTCTTCCATACAGCATTGTTACTAAGGCAACGATTTTCAGGTGAAACCAGGGGCATGAATCAACTCAGGCAGACATTGTGGGGATATTCTTAGGAGACAATATAAAATTCCTTGAAGGAAATACTTGGCTAAGGCCCTGGGGCCCTCGTCCTGTTTCACGTGGCAAATACACGAGGCATGAAATGAGCAGGAGTGGCAGACTCTTTGGTTTTGAACTTGGGGGG
>NW_005842500.1:1007128-1029582 GCF_000455745.1 Alligator sinensis
GGGGGGGGGGGGCAGCAGATGGCTTTGGTTAATGACTGTCCTAGAAAGAGAGTGCTTCCTCCGAAACCTTGTCAGGTGATACCTGCTAGCCCAGGGGCAGGCAAAATGCGGCCCACAGGCCGGATGTGGCCCGCCAGACCATTCTATCTGGCCCGCAGTGCCCTTAAACAATTTAGAAAATTAATATTAATCTGCCCCTGGCTGCCTGTCATGTGGCCTTCGATGGCTTGCCAAAACTCAGTAAGCGGCCCTCCACCTGAAATAATTGCCCGCCCCTGTGCTAGCCCCTTTGAATCAATAGCATAACTAAAGTATGACAACTAGGGCAGCAGCCCTAGAGAAGTACAAGTTGGAAGTTACTTCTGCCCAGGTGCACAGCTGCTGTATACCTTTGCTTTGCATATACTTACAGCTTCAGCTCCAGGCTTCACCCTTCCAAGCCCTTGCCTTTTAACACCAAGCATCCTTCCTCATGTTTCCTAGACCACTCCATTTTACCTCTCAGCATCCTTGGTCTGAGGTCTCCCCAGTCCCCTCTCTTTTCTTCTAAGGACCCCAGGCCTGACCCTTCCCAGCTGCTTCCATTTTCTTTCAGTACCTTGTGCTTCAACCCTACCTAATGTTTTATCTCAGAATTGAGCCCTGGCCATTTCAACCCAAAGTACCTGAGGCCAGAACCATCCTACTCCTCTCTTTCACTTTACAATCCCCTGGGCTTCACCCCTCCCAATCTTCCATTTTGCTCCCATGCACAAGATCCCTAGGGTCATTGCTAAGTACACTGCAGTTTGTACATATTCTCCTTTGCAACACATTTGGTGTGGGGTTTCCTGGACACTCCCCAGACAAGCTGTCTAAGGTCTACTCTGCGCCTCCAGAGCTCCTCTGTGCCTTCCCCTAGTGTCCACAAGGTGGAGAAAGAGCACTACAAAAGTCCACGGTCTCATTTCATGGGATTTTTTCTTTATGAATCACCTTAAACCATGGCAGACAGGGTTCTTTGGGTGAATCTGATATCTTTTATTAGACCAACTTAAATAGTTGGAAAACAATTAGTAAGCAAGCTTTCGGGTTCAAAAACCCTTCATCAGGCTAAGGAAGTCTCAGCAGTTGGTGTGTACTATGAGAATTCACCTTTTTTCAGCAATTGCTTTTAATATCTGAGCATTTTGTTGTACTGAGGGATCACCCTCCTCCATAGTTCTTTCCTTCTTGTTCCCTACAGCTCAGAGAACTGTTTCTAGTAGGGAGCAGCCAAATCCCCTCTATAGTTCTTTGAAACATATTGGTATGTTCTTTGACTGCACCTGATAGAAGCCTTATTTTTTATTGTAGAACAGAAGACATCAAAGTATTAGCACCTGGATATAGCAAACGGTGTAACTGATGAATAAACAAAGGCACCAGGGCAGTTTACATTTGTAGGGTTCCAATGAGTTTGATTAAGGACACTTCAGCTTGCCAATAAGACTGTATTTATACAGATTTCTCAGCAGAGAAACATATAAATCACAGAGAAATGTCATAAAAATTAGGGCCGTCAAACCCCCAAAATTCTGCTCTATGAAAAATGTCTACATGTGTTTTTATTCTAAATTGGAGCGAGAACAGATACTGCTGAGATTCCTTGTGAAACCTAATTTATGAGTATAGGTAATTTAGGGCAATGCTCACCTTGGGAACCCAGAATATGTGTCTGAATTTCTAAATGTTCATGGCAATTTTATGGGGTTTTTTACTTATACATTGTTATTGCATTTAATATTAATGCTTTATGATTCATCATGAAGTGACCTGATAGAACAGTGGAAATCTCATTTTATTTAATTTCACTTTACTCTGTTTCATTTCAGTTGATGTTTAGAACCACTGGCATGTCAGGCCTGGCAGGTTCAGGACTGGGTCAGAAAGGGAAGCAGCAGGGTGACAGGCCCTCAGGTTTAACTTCTTGGATGTAAGGAGACAGGGCATTCCCTGCTCTCCGCATTCTGGAAGGGCCCAAAGAAGCATTGGAAACTGTAACTCTGTGTTTACAAGGTTTCAGGACAGGGAACTTCCAGGATATTTTTAAAAAGCTTCTCAGGTTCAGCAAGTTCGTCTCTGAAGAAAAAGAAAGGACAGAGATTTCTTTTAGGAAATGCCATTTATTTCCTTTAGGAAATCATATGTGCATACAAATAAATAAATAAATTCCCTCCACACCTTATTTGTGGAAGAATCCCTTTGCCGCCGTTTCCCTACTGGCTGAGGTGAACATCCCATAGGGTCCCTTTCACACACCATTCCCCACCTCTCTTTATGCATGGCACAGTCCCAGGTCTGAGGGTTACATGCAGTGGCAATGTATAGGGGGCATGCAGGGGTGCGCATGCACCCCCTGAGAGCGCCGGTGCACCCCCTGACTGGCTGTGCTCACCGCTTAGGCGATAGGCAGGGGGAGCGGGCAAGAGCACCGGTGCCCCTCTGCAAGTGCCAGCTGGGGAGTGGAGAACTGTTGCACTCCCAGAAGAGGCCACAGTCACTTCTGGAACCTGCTGCAGCAAGATCGGCCGCAATGATTGGCCATATCCTGATTGGCCGTGGGGGGACACCCCGCTGGTCGCTGGGAGGGCATGTGCCCCCCTGACTGAGGCAGCACCAGTCACCCATAGTTACATGTGTAGGTATCAGAGTGGAAAGGCCCTGCTGCCACTTCTCTTTGGCCTACTCTTGCCCTGCTCTTATGTGGTTAGTGACGGACTGAAGTGCATCTGCACCCAGCTCTAGTTTCAGTTGTGGATACTGTAGCTGAAAGCAGGACCTAAAACACTGCTTCTTGCTGCTCTTTTTGCCTCTTACCTGCTGATTTATTTAGGTACTTCAGGGAGTCTCCTCCAGTCCTGGTCTGTACCACATCCCTGGCTCCTTACACCCAGTTCCATACAAAGCAAAATCTGCTAGAAAAAAAGAAGCACCAGTTCCACTACTCTAGTGCTAGGAGTGCTCTGCTGTGTCTCACACCTGACTCTAGGTCTGATTGTTAGGGCAAAGCCCAGCATAGGTTGTTGTGTAGCTACACCCATTTCCAAGGACAGATACCAGCTCTGCCCATGGTCAGATCAGCTCCAGGGGCAGGACTGCTCCACTGTCAAATCCTCTCTGACATCTCCACAGTTCCATGGTTTCCACAGAAAGCTCTCCAATGGAACAGGCCATCCCTGTCTGTGTCGGAGGATCCCATAGTGATAATGGAGCTGATGCTGCTCAGTGCAGAACCTATACAGCCCAGGGCTCTTGGGGAAACAGTATTGACACAAGTGGTGGCATATGAAAAAGCACTAAGAGACAGCCTACATGTTGAAATTATACTTAGCATGGTATAAATATATTGTGTTGCTTGCTGTGAGTTTCAGACCAACATAATTACACCGATAAAGCTCACTGTGTGGACACAGTTTTTCTCCACAAATGAAACTGGTCTTTATTGTGCTGTGGCTTTGCTGATCTGCATTAATCCAAAAAGTCTTTTTTTAATATCAAAGTAAGTGTGACCACATAGGGGATTCACAGTGAATGTGAATCTTAGAATAAATTAAAAAAATTAAAAATGGAGTAAAATGCAGTGCACAGTGGAATGTAGGCAGTGGAGAACCTGTTAGACCAGGGGCGGGCAAAATACAACCCGCAGGCCAGATCTGGCCCAGTGGGTCTTTGTCCAGCCCATGGCAGGTTCCTCGGGTCTGCCTGGCTGAGGCACTGTCCGGCTGTGGCACGCCTTACCACCCCCTGGGCATGCAGTGAGACGGGGTTTGTTCTGCAGCTGGACTGACTTTCTAGGCAGCCCAGGTGGTGGCAGCTCCTTCCAGCTGCCGCCACCCCCAGCCCCATGGTACTAGTGGGAACCTGCACACACATCATCGACTTGGCACGCCCCACACTTGCTCTGGGTTCGCCTGTCTGGGCTCAGCTGTGGCAGCACAGGACAGAAGCTGCTGCTCAACGCAGGATAAAAGCAGCCCCTCCCCCTTGCCACTGCCACCACTTCCTGTTGTAGCCTCCCAGAGCCTGCGTGGGGTTTCCCTGTGCCTATACCATGTACAACTGCCTCTGGGCTGCCCAGCAGGGCAGCAGTGGCAGCACAGAACAGATGCAGGGCAGCCTGGTACTGTGTGGGCTAAAGGGAGCCTTAACAGGAAGCGCCAGCAACGGTGACGGGGAGGAACCACTTTGCCCCCAGCACTGAGCAGCAGCTTCTGTCTTGCACTGCTGCTGCTGAGCCTGGGCAAGCAAGCCTGGAGCAGGCGCAGGGTGCATGGGGTCGGGGCTGTGCAGCGTGGGTCTCTGCCAGTACCATAGGGTTGGGGCCACAGGCAGCAGCAGCTAGGAGCCACTGCTACCTGGGCTGCCTAAAAAGGCAATTCAGCTGCAGAGCTGCTCCAGCCCCACTGCGAGCCCAGGGGACAGCAGGATGTGTCACAGGCGGGTGGTGCAGAGTGAGCCAGGTCTGGGCTGTGCCTGGGTTCCAGCTGATCCTCTCTTATGGGGGTGGGTCCAGAGCAGTCATGGGGTGCGCTGGGGCTGCATACTGCCAGCAGTGGTGGGGAGGCGCCACACGGTGTGCAGGCTCCAGGCTGCTGTGGGGTGGGGACTGAACGGCTCAGGGAGGCATGTGTAAGGGGCTCCCATGCACCCCACACCATACCTTAAATCCCACAACCATACCCTCCTCCACACACAAACACACACCCCACAAACACTGCACGCACCCACACCCTCCCCGCCACACACACCCATGTGTCTCTGGGTGTACTGCTACAGTCATACACCCCACCACAGACACATGTACACACACCCCAGACTTCCCCCACGCATACCCCCAGCCACCCTCCCCCTCCACACACCCCACAGCTCCCCACAAACCCCATATCCACCCACACATCCCCACAAACAGCCTCCCACAAGCCCCCCATACCCATCCACCCACATCCACACATATCCCCACACCCCACATACACACACAAGATGGTGACCAGGGGATGAGGAACCTGTTAAGGGGCAGGGCTACCCTTGTAGCCCTTGACAGCTTGCCAGAATTGTTAAACACCCTTCCACCCAAAATAATTGCCCACCCCTGCCCTAACCGCTAGATGGAACCCCTCTTTCCAAGCCATGCTAGAACCCAGGAGTACTGACTCTCAGATCCCCTTCCCACTGCTTTAATCCACTGAACTTCCTGCCCCACTCCCCAAGTTGGAGACCTGGGGTGGATCTCAGGAATCCTGGATGCCAGAGGGTGGCTGGGGGCAGGAATGTGGTGTGGGCTGCCCTGGGAGGAGCAGTCAGGGCTTGGCACCATTCAGAGTGCTGTGGAGGTAGCCCTAGGCCAGATGGGTGGGTGGGGGTGGGCGGACTGCGACTGTATCGCACTGCCTGGGCAAGTTCTGCTACATGTGTCTCCTGTCCCCCTACCTTCTTCCCTTCACCCCTGGTCAGCTCCCAGGACCTAGCACATTGGAAGCCTCCCTTACACACACCCTACACCCTCCCCCCATCCAATATCCAACCCAAATGCCCACCCTCCCTACCCTATACCCTGCCAAACACACTCCCACCACACACACCCCACACCCCACCCACACATGCCACCCCCACCCCCCCACCCTCATCCCTCCACACACACCCATACACCCCTCACACATACACCCCCCCACCCCCACACACAACTGCTCCAGACACCCCACCCCATACACCCTCCCACACCCCTCCTATACACACACCCCAAGGCCCCCACATACCCTCACCCTCACATACATACCCCACCACAATATACATGAGTAAGATTGTATTTTGAGCTATTATGCAATTGCCTGTATATACACTATTCAAAAAACATAATTCAGGACAACTATTTTTTTAATAAAATTAAAATGTGCTATAGGAGATGTTTGATTTTTAGTATATGATTTGTTTTTATCTATAATTTGTTAAATAATATCTTGTAAAAGATTTTATGTGTGAGGCCCTCAACAGTTCACCAAAACTCATTAAGTGGCCCTCTAGCTGAAATAATTGCCCACCCTTGTGTTAGACCATCAGAGCAGAAGGGGCAATATGTCTGTGAGTTGTTGTGAGGGTACATGAAGATGCGTTTCACTCAGCAAAACAAGGAATGTATTTCAAATCAAAAGTATCTATATAATTCCTAAAAGCAGGCCCCCTCTTTTAACCCTAGCTTCTGGCCCCTTTGATGCCTATCAACCCCTTTCCTTCAGGGCCCCAACCTGTCTGACCTTCCTCTGGACACTTTCTGACCCTAGCACATACCCTGCCACTCCTCTCCTCCAATTTGGGTGCAACAGGGAGCAGGTCCTGGTGCCCAGGCAAAACAAGGGCAGTGCTTGCTGAGGTCACTGAGTCTCCTTGCTCCACAACCCTTGCCCCTTCCTCACACACCCAGAACCCTAATCTCTGTGATTCCCAATGCTCAGCATCCCTGTTTCTTCCTCACCAAGCACACTGGTCCCCATGTCTTCACAGCTGCATATTTCCACCTTGTGCCATATCTATTTCCTGCGGCCCTGAGCCCCAAGAGTACTTTGTTGTACCTGACCATCCTTTAATACCTAGACCCTGTCGCTGACACATAACCTCCTACCACTGTGCTCTGCCCCTTCCTTTCATACCCAGCACCCATATGTCCCGTACCAGAGTTAACCAACTACTTCCCTATCATTGCAGTAGGAAGGTTGACCTCATGTCCCTGGATTTTACCGTAGCCTTTTATAGGGTGTTCCTGGTATTTTAGATTTTGTTCCTTGTAGATGGGGGCTTGAAATGGTGGTATGGGGGATGGCTTGGGTTAACAGGTCTCTATAAATGCAGGGGTCTGGACTTCAAGTCCCAGGAGGCCTCTACCACTCCTTTGATCTCAGAACCCTACAGTGGGAAGTCAAAACTTTCTATACCAGCTCAAGTTCCAAAACTGAAATGCCATCAAGACACCAGTGTGCAAGGCAGAGCCACCCTACCATTTTTGAGGGGCAGGGCTTCCCAGTTATAAAGTGGCAATGAGCCACCAGTATCATATGGTTGCAGAAAAACCAAGCATATGAGCACAGAAACAGCATGCCAGGTACCAGAAGTAATAGCTTTAAGAAGTACTGGTGCAGTCTTAGCAGTAACTGCAGCTTTACAAATGCAAATTCTCTCCCAGTGTAAGAAGCCCCCAGCAACTCCATGAGGGACAGAGTTTTTAGGGAGAGGATATGGTGTAAAACAATCAGGAGAAAGCTCCTCAGAGCTTCATACAGATTGTGATGCAGCCTCCACATCTGTACTATTTTGCTGATGGTCCATGGGCAGTTAGCCCCAGAACTACACATCTTCATCTGCTCCTGGGAATCTGTTTTTAAAAGAGTGCCTAATCATGCCCCAGACTGTTTCCCTGATGTACTGTGCTGTTGAAATTTTCAGCAATCCATAGATGGTTTGGGAGCTTACCTCAGTCCCCTGAGAGATGGTTATTCAAGGTCAGGTCTTGATCTCAGTTACACACTGAGATAAATACAAAGTAACTCCATTATCATCGCTCATTTTCACCTTTAGAATTGATCAGATCCTTGTTCTAATGACTTGATCCTGCTGCCTGAGGGCACCCAGTATTTCTGCCACTGTTAATGGGAGTTTTCAACCAGTGAGGGCTGCAAGGCCTGGAGTGATCATTAGTGCTGACTGTGGGTTTGCTTCTTTCCAGTTTGCTGGTAGATGTACAGAACTGGCTGATATGTGAACCATTGCCCACTTCTCTACTTGTCCCAGAAAAAGAAGGCCATAGTCAGCACCAAAAAGGCAGGACAGGATGGCACCTTAGGGACTAATTAGTTCAGAGAGGCTTAAGTTTCTGTAGGCAACAACCAACTTTGTCAGATTCAGCAGGTCCTAATTATAGTTGCTGACTTCCTAGTGTGTGTAAAAATGCTGTTGTCACAGAGTTTGGCCCTGTAGCACTTGAACAATCCAACTGGGGGCTGAGTGTTATAGATCCTCTCTGTGCCTAAGGCAAGGGTTTTCAACCGGGGGTATGCGTACCCCTAGGGGTACTTTGGAAGTCCCCAGGGGGTACGTGGCAGTGGTGTGGAGGAGCCAGCGGCACCAGCTTTGATTTTTACTTCATCCACTAAGGCACCTCCACATTCCCTAAGGATGCTGATCATCACAGACCAGCTGCAGTGGCACAGATAGGCCTGATGTACAACATGCCATCAAAGATGGCCTTTGGGAAGTCTGTGGCCCATGCTGCAGAGAAGGGCTTGCTTACAACAACCTGGGAACAAATCAAAAGCAAGAAACTACATCTACCTTCTGATGTTTATTTATTTATTTATGTTTAGGTGTAAGAGCTACAAGAAATAGATGCATGAGCACATTGGTAATTGGGCATCCAGTCGGTGACCACAGCTACCCAAGGTTCAACCAAGGATAAAACATTATAAATAGTCAGAGCATTTTCTCTACCTTTTTTCTGCCTGGTGTTATTCTAACACTGTTTTACCCTGAAGATTTTTTTACCTCTTGCTTTGAGGGTCTCTGGTCATGCTCTGCAGGAATTCAGAGATGACCCCACTAGTCCCTTCTAGGCACATGTCCTATGGCTGAGGGATGGAAGTACCCCTGCTTTGTCCCCACAGGAGGAGTTGTTCTTATTGATTCACTCCTGAGCTGTCCAGGACTCAACCACACGTTGCAATACCACCCCTGTTGACTGGCTCATACTGACTTGGGCTCAGCCCTTCGCCTCAGAGTTTCTCTCTCACAGAGCAACAGCTTTGTCTTTCCAACCACAAAATGGTTATAATACAGGGAAGACATCCTGCCCTGCCCTCAGATGATGTGGAGTGTCCCATTGACTGAATAGAAGTCACCTCTCTTCTGAAAGGAAAAGAGGAGACTGATTAGTTCATCATGTGATCCCATTGGTTGGATATTCCTGGGGACAAGGTGTAGCTAATTTAACTTACCCATTGCTAGACCCAATTTCAAGGACACCTCTTAGAGAAGAGAGGTTTGATACTCCTGTGTGAAAAGGATTAACTCTTTAAATATTGTGCTGAAGCAGCATGAAGTACAGCTGTGAAGTACTCTGCTCTCCTAGAGGGCATGATAAGATCTTATACCCTGTACAGGGATCAGAGAGAATTGTACCAGGCCTTACTTACCATTTCATGCCAGATCCTATTCCACCTATTAAGCACATAGGGGGTCTTAGGGCACCTGTACACACCATGGGTTCTAATCCTCATTAAATTAAATAGATTTATAAAACATAAACTCGTTTATTTTGGAGCGTCACATCTGTGTTTACATGCACTAGGTTTTCAAATAATTAAGCCAAGTCCCTGGCCAACGCCGCAGGAGAGCAGGACAGTCCAGTGCTGCTCCCCAACCTGGGCCCCCTGCCCACCCTGTCCCCATGCCCTGCCATGCAGCTGTGGAAGCAGGTAGCTGGCAAACAAGAAAAAAAAGCAAAAAAGCCGCACAAGAAAAAAAAAATAGAAGCAATTTGAAAGCTAAAGCAATTCAAAAGGGTAAACTACCAAAAAGTTGCAGTGCCTTCTGGTGGACAAAGAGGCTCATTATACGTCTTTGTGTTTGCATGTAACGAATCCATAGACACGATGCTTTAATTCCTGGCAAGCCAAACTAAACTACGTACAAGGAATTTTAGTTTAATGCACAAGAAAGACTTTTAAAGCATTGAGCAATCCCACTTGTGCAAACAGACACACAGTTGCACCGCATGAAAGGGCAAAAATTGTGGTGGGTACATGAGCCCTTTGGCACCTACATGCAATCCACACTGCTGAAGACCCTAAAAAAGCTATTATCACAAAAGCGCCTCCCCCTTCTCACTGTTTTGAATGACTTAGTCTTAAGGGTAAGGTGGCAGCATGCAGTGAGATAACTAGGGTGGAATAAATGAGGCAACTGTGGGTACAAACGACGCGGCAAGAGGCAACCCTGACCGTATTATGAGGGACTTCGAGGCTCTGGGGACCAGGCTGAAGGAGACGGGGGCGCAGGTGGTTTTTTCCTCTCTCCTTCCGGTGAGGGGGCGGGGACAGAGGCATGGGACCTGCATTGGTGAGGTCAGCCAGCGCTTACGCAGCTGGTGCCGCCGGGCAGGCCTTGGGTTCCTTGACAACGACCCATGCTTTCGGGAGGGGGGATTGCTGGGGCGGGATGGGCTTCATCTCTCCCCTAATGGCAAGCGTATCTTCTCTTCCAGGTTGGCTGATCTCGTACAGTGAGCTTTAAACTAGACTCGCCGGGGGAGGGGGCTGCAAGAAGACGAGGAGACGCCATCAGGGCAAGGGGTGCAAAGGTAAGTAACAGGGGTCCTGATGGTCTGGCTAATCAGGGGGTGGGGGGGCACACAGTCTTGCAAGGCCTTAAATGCCTGTACACCAATGCTCGTAGCATGGGGAACAAACAGGAGGAACTCGCCCTCAGAATAGCTAGTTCAAATCCAGATGTCGTAGGGTTAACAGAGACGTGGTGGGACTCATCCCATGACTGGGCAGTTAACATTAGGGGCCATAGGCTGTACAGGCAGGATAGAGAAGGCAGAAAAGGGGGGTCAGGGGAAGGGCGAGCTGAAGTGCTCTGGGTCAAGATCCAGGGGGGGCAAGGCGAGAGGGATTTGACGGTGGGGGTCTATTACAGACCCCCCAATCAGGAGGAGGAGCTGGACAGGGAATTTTCAGGCCAGCTTGCGGAGACACTAAAAGCAAGGGATGTAGTTGTCATGGGCGATTTTAATTACCCGGACATCTGCTGGGAGGAGCAGTCAGCCGGGACGGACCGCTCCAGGAGGTTCTTGGCCGAGTTGCAGGACCTCCACTTGATTCAGGAGGTGCACAGTCCCACCAGAGGAGATGCTCTGCTGGACCTGGTCCTGGCCGCAGGCGACGACCTGGTAAGAGGCCTCCAGGTTCTTGACCACCTGGGCAATAGTGATCATCGCGTGCTGGAATTCACCATCCAGCGTAGAGTGTCAAGGGCCCGCAGCAAGGTGGTGGCCCTAGACTTCAGGAGGGCCAACTTCAGTGAGATGAGGAGATTAGTGGGAGAGGAACTGGGGTCCTTGAGGGCAGAGGAACTCAGCGTCCAAGAGGAGTGGTCGTTCCTTAAGGAAACGATACTCGGGGCCCAAGGGGTGTCCATCCCGACAAGAAGCAAGGCGGGCAGGAGTGTCCAAAAGCCCCCCTGGCTCACCAAGGGTGTCCGGGAATGCCTGCTTGCCAAAAGGGTGGCGTACGCCCGGTGGAAGGGGGGTGTAATCTCCAAAGAGGAGTATACCTCCTCTGCTCGGGCCTGCAGGCGGGCTGTTAGGAAGGCCAAGGCGGAGATAGAGCTCGGATTAGCGTCCAGGATTAAGGATAACAAAAAGTCCTTTTTCAAATATATTGGGAGGATGAAGAAGGCGCCGGGTAATGTGGGGCCCCTGCAGGATATGCGGGGCAATCTGGTGGTTGCGTCAGAGGATAAAGCGGACCTCTTTAACCAATTCTTCACCTCCGTTTTCTTGTGCAGGGACCGGGACTTCCCTGCTGTGATAGAAGCCGGACGCGAGGGGATCGCCTTCAGACCTCAGGTTGGGGAGGACCGGGTTAGAGAGCTTCTGGAGGGGCTGGACGCGTTCAAGTCAGCGGGTCCGGATGCTCTCCACCCCAGGGTGCTGAGGGAGCTGGCTGGGGTTATTGCAGGGCCCCTGGCACGGCTCTACGAGCGATCGTGGTGCTTGGGCCAGGTGCCAGACGATTGGAAGGTAGCTAATGTGGTCCCCATCTTCAAAAAAGGGAAAAGGGAGGACCCGGGCAATTATAGGCCCGTCAGTCTTACCTCAATCCTGGGGAAGCTCTTTGAGAAGATCATCAAGGAGCACATTTGTGATGGGCCGGCATCCGAGATGATGCTCAGGGGCAATCAGCATGGATTTATTAGGGGGAGATCATGTCAGACCAACCTGATTGCCTTTTATGATCAGGTCACAAAGGCCATGGATGCAGGTGTCGCGGTGGATGTAGTCTTTCTGGACTTCAGCAAGGCCTTTGACACCGTCTCTCACCCCATCCTAATTAGTAAACTAGGCGACTGTGGCATAGATGCCTACACGGTCAGATGGATTGCAGATTGGCTGAAGGGTCGCACTCAGAGGGTGGTGGTGGATGGATCATATTCGACTTGGGGGGAGGTGGGTAGTGGAGTCCCTCAGGGCTCGGTCCTGGGCCCTGCGCTGTTCAATGTCTTCATCAGCGATCTTGATGTTGGGGTGGAGAGCAACCTGTTTAAATTCGCTGATGACACCAAAATTTGGGGGGAGGTGAGCACGCTAGCAGGGAGAGAGAGATTGCAGAAGGATCTGGATAGGTTACAGGGGTGGGCAGACAGGAACAGGATGCGTTTCAATACGGACAAGTGCAGGGTGCTGCACTTGGGTAGTAGGAACCAGCAGCACACTTATAAGATGGGGAGCTCCCTACTTGAGAGCACGGAGGCGGAAAGGGATCTTGGTGTCATTATTGACTCCAAGATGAACATGGGCCGACAATGCGAGGTCATGGTTGGCAGGGCTAACCGGACCTTGTCGTGCATCCACAGGTGCATCTCGAGTAGAGCCAGGGAGGTGATCCTCCCCCTCTATGCGACGCTGGTCAGGCCGCAGCTGGAGTATTGTGTCCAGTTCTGTGCGCCCCATTTCAGGAGGGATGTGGACAACATGGAGAGGGTCCAGAGGAGGGCCACCCGCATGATCCGGGGACAACAGGGCAGACCCTACAGTGAGAGACTGCGGGACTTGAACCTATTCAGCCTCCACAAGAGAAGGCTGAGGGGGGACCTGGTGACCGTCTATAAACTCACTAGGGGGAACCAGAAGGGTTTGGGGGAGACGCTGTTTCCCCTAGCCCCTGCTGGCATAACAAGGAATAATGGGCACAAGTTGATGGAGAGGAGGTACAGATTGGACATCCGAAAAAACTACTTCACAGTCAGGGCGGCTAGGAGCTGGAACCAACTTCCAAGGGAGGTGGTGCTGGCCCCTACCCTGGGGATCTTTAAGAAGAGGCTGGATACTTACCTGGCTGGACTCATTTGAGTCCCGTTTTTGTTTTTAGGGTGAGTGGTTTTGTTTGTGTTTTTGGGTTGTTCTCCCGCCCTGGCGGGGGGTCGGGCTAGAAGATCTATTAGGTCCCTTCCGACCCTGAAACTATGAAACTATGAAACTGCCCTGAGCACCAACTCAGGGGCTGGGGCAGTGGGGGTGGGGGTGATACAGGTTTGCAATAATGATCAAACAGCAACCAAAAGTTGCTGCTGCCCCTGTGCACTACGCATCTGCCTGTGTCCCTGCATTACTGATAGGCCCTGTCTCAGTCATGAGGGGCAGCCCGGGCTATGGTGCATGCAGCTGGTCCCACTGCCCCCAGGCATGCAGCAGCAGCTCTTTTTGGCTACTGCCACTAGTGTCACCACTGCCGCTGGGCTCTGCCCTGCTGCCCAGGTACCCTGGTCTGTCCTACCTGCACCCACCACTGGGGTGCCAGATAGAGCAGGTGGATGGGGTCTCCATGGACCCGTGTGGGCAGGGAACACTAGGCTGGGCAGATCGGATGGGGCTGAGGGTGGGTGGGAATTGGTTTCTGGGAGCAGGACCAGCGCATGGGGTTGGGACTAGGACCAGGGCTAGGACTGGGATCTCGGAGTGGTGACAGAGTGGGGCTGAGGAAGAGCCACAATCTGTTGCCTGCACATCCTTGCAATGGGCACTGGTTCCACAAGCAGGGGTGTGCCAGGAATGGATCATGGCTCTGCCCTGGGCTCCAGCCCTATGCTGTCACCACCCCAAGATCCTGGCTCTAGCTCTGGCCCCTCCCACCCATCTTGCTCAGACAGCTCTCCACCTTCCAAGGGGCCCCATCTCAACCACTCAACTGAGCATGCCCTGCTTGTGGGGGCCCCGAGCCAGCTCTGGGGAGAGCCACTTGCCACTTAGGAAGTTTTAGAGAGCTTTGGTGAGCAGGTGGGGGAAAGGAGGGTGCTGATCCACCTGCAACACAGCTCATCAAAACTCCCTAAGTGTCCCTCCAACCCAAATAATTTCTCACCCTGTCTTGTTAATATTGGGAAACTGGCCACTGTGAAGAAGAATCTGACTACAGAGGGGAAAGCATGAAATGTCTGTATTCCTGAAAAATAAAATACTAGTTTGAACTGGTTCAATGTTACATGTTGACACTAAGCATTCTGTGACATAGCTCTGGTCAGTCCTCCAGACAGCTCACATTGCATTACTCTTCAACCCACACCACTGCCACTGCTGCAACTAGCTGCTCCAGTATGTGTCTAGAACTGAACTGCCTCCTATTTTCCTTTCTTGGCAGTTTTTACTAAAGAGTGCCCTTGCACTGCTTGTTCAAAAAAAAGCTATCATTCTAACCTGTCACTCCAGAGCTGGAGTGACAGTGAGCTATGTCCTCACTCCCTACTCAACTGAAGCCCATCATCATGCTCCCGCTCCAGCCCCCAAAGAACCCCAAAGCTTGAGTCCAAGGACTCCTACATCCCTGCCCCAACTCAGGCAAGCACTCTGCAGACTTTGGTCATGTGCAGGCTATTCAAGTTTATTTAACTTGTGTTTAGGAGACAATGAAAAGCAGAAAAGTGAAAATGCCCTCAGGCACAGGTCACATACCTCCTGGAGCCCCCAAAGCATGGGTGCAAGCACACCCTCCTCCTCCATAGGTTGTAAGACGCACAGAGCTGCCTGTGAGGGGCTGAAATGAATGGGGGGCTGGAGCATTCCCCTTATGTCCTGGTACAAACACCCCAAACTTTGGGACCATGCATTGCTTGCACATTCCTCTCAGGACTTGGACTTCAGCTGCAGGAGATGTTTGAGTTGCAGCTGTCTGATAGGGCAAAGGTGGGGATTGACAGTTCCATGTCAGCTGTCACTGCTGGACAGTTTGTTCATGACCCCAGGAATAATGAAGCTCACAAACAGTTGAGACAGGCAAAGCAAAAAAAAGTAAAGAAAAAATGATAAGTGGTAAAGAAAAAAAAAGACCAAAATTCAAATGGTCCTGTAGCAAATGTAGGATCTTTGCCATTGAAAAGAGACGGGGGCGGGGGGATCCTCACCACTCACTGCCCACAGGGGACTGCCTCATGGTCCTCTGCAACTACCAGGGGCTGGGCTGGGCAAAGGGTTGTTCTGGACTCAGGATGAGAGGACAAGGTAGTGGGAGGATGCAGCAGGGCCAAATATAAGATGGTAAAAGCTAAATAGCACTTCAGTCCCTGCTCTTCAGTTTTCTGTATAGTTCATGAGCTTTTACCCAAGACACTCATTTTCCTTCCATTTGCCAAGCCTCTGCTCCCCACATCTTCCTGCCCTGGCTTCCTCCTAGGCCAAGGGGCACCTGGACTGGATAAATGACTCTGGTGCTCTGCAGGGAGAAGGGAGCAACTAGCTGTGGAGGGCCTCAGGGTAGTTACAAGGGGAGGAGCAGGAAGACTACTCTCTGCTCTGGGCTAGGCATTGGCCAGGCAAAGGCAGGAATCTTGCTGCACTCCCTGGAGCTTTCGTGGTCTGAGTGTTTGGAGAGTACAGGTGGCAGAACATCAGCCAGTTGATCTGTGAATCTCCTCATTCATGCAGTTGGAATGAATCCCTGAGCAGGGTCTGGTTGTGGGGAGAGGGAATAAAGGAAGATATTGGCTGGAGGGGGTTGATGCCTGGAGCTGGGTGGTCTGCAGGTTGGCCCTGCTGGTGGCAGGATTGCTGAGGGCTGGCAAGGGGTGGGTGACACATGGCCCTCAGGCCTTGGAATCCTGTGAACTGAGTTCACATCTTGCTAGGACCTCCACTCTCCCCTTGGGTGCAGTAGGGGATTGTGGAGGTTGCAGATGCAGGGCATGGGGCGAGGGGAGGGTTCCTTCTGAGGGGATGGGGCAAGGCCCCTACTGCTTCCTCTGCCTCTCCTTGGTTATGGATCCTCTGGGCAAATGTGGGAAGCTGCCTAGCCATTTGGGTAGCTCAGTTAGCAAAGAACAGATACATCTGAAAGAGGCATTTATAAAAAAAGTGATTGCACCATCAGGGACTGAAAAATGAGGCACAGGAGTTGACTGCAGCTCCTGTGCAGGCAAGCATTTGACTTATCACTGAGTACTGTTGTGTTTCCAAATGAGCACAGTGGCCCCTTCCCTTAGTGACCTGTACCTGTGCTTTATACACATGCCCTATGCTACCCAAAGGAGATGTTGCTGCAATTGGAGCATGGGGAAGGGGGTTAGCTTTCCCAGGTCTCCTAGTGAGGTAATGAGATGGTTTTGCTTTGTAATTCTACAAAGGATCCTTTGATAGTAAACCCAGCACTTGCAGAACCATGACCTAGTGAACACACAGAGATCCTTGCTGAGGGATTTTTTTTCCTACTGTAACACTGGTCCTGTTACTTTAGAGCAGCAGTGTGAGCCTGAGCTGCCCATTATGAGCAGCCATAGAACAGGTACCTGAGGAATGTACCTACTACAAGTACTTAGTGCTGAACCAGCTGCTCAGCAGTGGTGCTCTGGGCTAGTGCCCTGCATGGGAAACAAGCTATTGTTACAGCAGAGGCCAGCAGCAGTAAACCCAGGACCTGAGCCAAAGCAGTCAGTCTAGTTCAGGGAGCTGCTGAAGAAAGAGCTCCAGGGCAGGAGAGCTGCAGAGAAGCTCCTGGCTGATGCCTAGATTACTCTGGGAGATGAGCAAGCAGAAATGCTGCAGACTTGCATGGGAACAGGACTTAGGGTAGGGGGGAGCTGAAGGATACAGCAAGGAGTTGGGACTTGGGCTTAGACCCAGTTGGGGATGTATGTTATAGCCAGAAGGCTTATTTTGGGTTAGAGTTCCAGACTGGTGATCTGTGGAAGGTACTGTAAAGGGTGGTTTGGAGGTCCCATTAATGCTCTAGAGGCACATGATCACCTTAAGCCCTGCTGGGGGCAAGCTCAAGGTGTAGTCAAGGTGCCCGGAGCCCAGAGAAGGGCAGAGCCTGGGACCAGGGGCTTGAAGCCTGAGAGGGGCTAATATCTTAGTAAGAGTTTAATATCTTAGTAAGAACAAGGCGTGGCAGATGAGGAACCAAGGGAGGTCATTTTAGTGATCAAGCCAGGCAGGAGCCATACAGCCACCAGGGAGTGCCACGGCTGCTCCTGGGGGCCCAGTCCTGTTACACCCATTTATGTTGAGAAGAGAGGAAAGACTCCTGAATTCCCTTGGGGGCAGAAAGTTACTAGCAAACTCCTGCAAACTCTCCCCCTTCCTCCCCCCACAATGAGTAACATCCCCAAATGGTCAAATCTTTGAAGGTGGCTTCTCTCTCACTTATGAGAGAGAATTCAGTCTATCACTGAATGTCTCTTGCCCAGCTCCAGTGAACAAAAGACTGGTTTCTAGAACCTGGGAGTATGGATTGAAGTCCCATCTGTGCTGAGGCTATGAAGTTTCAATTGTCTATATAGTAAGCTTTACTATATTTGTCCCATAATGTCTGAAAAAGAAAAACTGAATAGAGAGCCCTTAACTCTATCACCGTTCTTCCAGAAGCTCCATCTACCAAGGAACAATGGATTTTGAAGCTCATTGATAAGATAGTTATTACAGGTATGTGCATATAACTTGTGAGAAGGATTCCCATGTCAGAGACAGGCAGATCTACATGGCAGTTGAGGAAATACAATGCAGGTATCTTTCTCCTTTCAGGGAATCTTCGATTTCTGTGTTGTAGAGAAGCATACCCACTGGAGAAGAATCCCTGTGTCAAAATTACATTTTCTGTAAAACCCAGTTTAATTATATTCCTAACTCTTAATTCTATACTGATTTAATCTCAGTACGTTGCTTGGGGCCAATAATTTCTCAATCATCCCTCATGCTTTTTCTGAATACTGCCATGACACTACCTGCTGGAATACTGCTTGTCTTTTTCAAGCCTGGTGGAATGGCCCTATGATTCAAAGATTTATTGAAAATGAACTTCAGCAGCCTAGAGATTCCTTCAGCCAGCTTTTGTGGGACCTATTAAAGCAAGATCCCCAAATCTGTTAACTTAATGTTTATGCCTAGTGGATTCTGTTAAACATCTTTCTTAATTATAATGGAATGGAAAACACTTAATCGTCTTCACAAAACATCATCCGGCTTTTTTCCAAGTACAGATGTGAGTGCCTCTTTCTTTCTGCACTGTTATTAGCATGTTCATTTTGAAAGGGGCCTGTGCTATTGTTAGGATTTCCTTTGGTCCTGACTCACTTAAACACTTCTTATTGGCCATAGACTTTTGAGACATGGATTTTTCTTGATGCATTTAGCTTCCCTTAAAAATTGTCTACACTTGATAGTTTCTAACTTATGGATTTCTCTCCTTTTCTGCTTCTTTACATTCAGAATCTATTGTCTCTGTCTTATGGCTAATAGAAATTTTCAAGGGAAGGTTATAAAGCTGAGTTGTGAGAATATCCAGTCCTGTCAGGAAGATGTGTGTGTAGTCAGGGAGCCCCAGGCAGCTACCTCATCTGTAGAACCTCAGCAGAACTGAACCAGGTCTGCTGAGGCTGTAGGTTGGCAGCAAGGAAAAGGATCTATGGCACTGGGAAGTGGATTGCTTCCCCATCCACTTCTCATGGTCCCTCCCACCTTGTTCCCCAGTCCAGAATGAGGCTTCTACCCCTGGGCTTGGGGTTCCTCTGGACTGAGAAGGGGGCTCATTTCCCCAGCCTGGTCCTCCTCCATGCTGCAAGCCAGGATACAGCTTTCTGTGCAGGAGGTTTTTGTGCAGGAGGCTTTTGTGCAGGCAGAGCCTGTGTTGCTCTGGCCACACCCCTGACTGCCTTGTGCCTTGCCCAGACTTGGGTTTCCCTCCTGGCCCCTCGGGTCTCCAGTAGGGCTGTGCAAAATTTCACCAGCAGTTTCTTTTTGACGCTGTTTCGACTCGTTTCAGGCTCAAAACAGCAAAATAGAAACGAAACAACCTCAAAACGACACGATGCAAGTCGAAACAGTTTGACATTTCAAAATGTTTCAAGCTTTGAAGCTCAAGCTGGGCTTGCCTGCAGGGAAACAGAAACTAAAGTAAGGAGAGGGAGCGGGAAGGGTGGGGTGGGGGAAGCTGTGTAGCTGGCCAGTGACTGTCATCCTTTCCTGAGGTCTCTTCCAATCCCAGTGCTCTGGGGGAGGGATGGAAAACCTGCATAAAAGGCAGCATTGTTTGAACTGCCCTGCTTTCTGCCTTGGTGTCAGTTGAGTGAGGGTGCACCTTAGCACACACACAGTGTCACCCACCCATGTCACAAGTTTTGCTGGTCAGCAGCTAGAGGTGCAGGGCCCCAGAACCCAGCCTTCCCCTGCACCTATCTCCTCGACAGCTGGCAGACTTTGTGGCTGCAGCAGGGCCGAGCAGGTCTGCAGTTTTCACCCCCCCTGCATCCCAAGACCCACAAGCACCCATATCAGGAGTTTTGCGTGTCAGCAGCCAGAGGTGCAGGGCCCCAGAACCCAGAAGCCTCTATACCTTTTCTCCTTGAAAGCTGGCAGGCTTCATGGCCTCAGCAGAGGCTAGCAAGCCTGCAGCTTTCACCCTGCTGCACCTTAACACACACAGTGTCACCCATGTCACGAGTTTTGCTTGTTTGCAGCTTGAGGTGCAGTTTCCCCCAAACCCCTGTACCTATCTCCTTGAAACTTGGCAGACTATGTTGCCTCAGCAGGGGCTAGCAAGCCTGCTGTTTTGACCCCGCTGTGGCTTAACACATACACGTGACATGAGTTTTTTGCTTTCAACAGTTTGAGGTGCAGTTTCCCTGAAACCCCTGCACCTATCTCCTTGAGACGTGGCAGGATTTGTGCCCTCAGAAGGGGCTCCCATTCCTTCAAGTTTCATCCAAATCAGGCCAGAAATGACTAAGTTATAGGCTGTTTCAAGATTCCCCATTATAGCCTATGGTCGAAATGTCAAAACAGCGTTGAAAATGAAACTGTTTTGATGAAACGAAACAAAACAGCAGTTTCGAATCAAAACGAAGTTTGAAACGAAACACTGTTCCATCGAAATGCAAGTTGAAATGGAACGGTGCCATTTCGCACAGCCCTAGTCTCCAGCATTTTCAAGCTCCTTGTGGCTGCTGCTCTTCCAGGGCAGTAACAGGTACTTATGCACCTCTATGGCTGGGCTGCGACGGTTTGGGTCAAGAACCAGCAACCGCTTGAACATCTCCTGGGCTTTGGCAGTGAAGCCCTGCCAAGGTGCTGGCACCTCTCTCCCCACTGTGCTGTTTTGCCAGGACCCAAAGTCCTCAAACTGTGGATCAGAGCTGACGGCCACATCCCAAGGGAAGCAGCCGGTGCAGAGGCAGAAGAGCAGTACCCCAAAGGCCCAAACATCCAGGCTAGAATCCAGCTCCAGTGTCTCAGATGCCTCGAGCAGGCAGAGCTCTGGTGGCGCATAGGGCAGGGTGCCTGACATGGCACAGACAGGGGTGCCCTCCAGGCGCGTCAGCCCAAAATCTCCCAGCTTCACCAGCTGACACTCCTGGTCAAAGAGCATAACGTTGTCCAGCTTGACATCCCGGTGCACCAGAGCCTTGCTGTGCATGAAGTCCAAAGCATCTGCCAGCTGGGCTGCACAGCGTTTCACCTGAGTCTCTGGGAGCCCCTCCTGTAGGATGGAAAGAGTGCAATGAGAGAGCATAACACCCACCCTTTCCAAGTGATGCCCTAGTACTGCCCCCACTTTCAACAGATAATGCACATATAGGGTGAGGTCCTGTTCCACCTATCAGGAACACAAATGCACCTTCATACCCAAGTATGATTCTAGTCTATCCTGCTCAAGTCACTGAAAACATGAATACAAAAAAGGTGGGTGGTTCTTCCTCACTGCTCTTTTGTGACTCAGTCAGTAGAATAAAGTATCTGTGTTACAAAAGCATTCATGAATTTTCAGGACTTGAACAGAGTAGACTAGGGGACTTGGGTACCTAAATGCACTACAGTCCCTAATAACTAGAATCTGGCCCCACATATGGGGCAGATCATTGAAAGGGTGCAGTATCCTGTGGAGACTCCATGGGCACCAATATGGGGAGGCATGTGTTGCTCACTCCTGAGGCTGGCCTTACTGACTAATGCTTGCTCATTTTCATGTAAAGAGTAGTAGGTGAACAAGGGCTCTGAACCTGTCTGCATGAGGTAGCATGCAGAAGCCTCCTTCTGTCTACACCCACAACCAGAATGAGACAGGAAATGAGGAGAAGTTTGTGTCCAGCTCCCACCATGGGCCATCTGTAGGATGCAATATGGGATTGGACATGTCCACAACACCCCCTGTAGGGTAAGGCACTGGAAGGGCTTGAGTGAGCACCAGGAACCCAGCATTGGCCATGTCTCATCTGAGAACTCTGGCATGCTGGGCTCAGAAGTAGTGATGAGGCTCACTGCTCACACTGATCAAAGATACTTGCCCCCTCTCCAGACTCTTGCTTGATCCCAAGATTTCTGTCCATGGAAACCCACATGAGACAGACTGCATTGCACACCCTATCAACTGAGCAGCTAGTGTGCTCACTAGCTTGAGCGCATGGCCACATACTGGGAGCCCTGGAGTAGAGGTGTGACCTGGCTAACATCAGCATCACCAGGGTGAGACCAGGGCCAGCTGGAGTTGGCCTAGTCAGTGCAAGGTTTCAGGTCACTAAACTCTGAAGTCTGGGCATGGAGGGTTCTACTATGGGACTCACAGCCCAAATTGAGATCTCTCCCAGGGATTGCTCACATAACTTTTAGACCCATCTACCCATTTCTGCCCCTGACAGCCAGCTTCAGCCTGCAAAAATCCATGCCCTAGCCTCAGCTCTTGAAATGTTGTCCCCTGCTCAGACTGATGACCTTCCAGCATTGCTACACAGAGAACTAGCCTCCAGACCTACAGCTGAGGTCTCATCCTCCCCAGATGCTGCTCCCCATACACCCATTGATACCACACTTCTCTGCTCTCATTCCCAACTGCCTACTCTACCAGCTGAGACCTGCCCCCAACTCTAGCTCCCCACATGCCATGATGACACCTCACAGCCCAGCCTTATTCTTGTTACCCTTGGTTCAGACTGTGTTTTCCAAGCCTGACTCCTAAGACCTTTCTGACATGGCACCTGGTCAGATCAGCCAAGAGATCCTGCTATGTCACCCCATAAAGAAAGCATATTTGCAAATACCCCACATACCCCAGGATTCAGGAGGGCGCAGAGATCCCCAGCAGGAGCAAACTCCTGAGCAAAAGCAAAGTGTGAGGCACTCTCAAAGGTGATGGGCAGAGCACGTAGGCAGGTAGCATGAGAGGACAGGCAGAGTGCAATGCAGTACTCCCGCAGGA
>NW_005842500.1:1029613-1047911 GCF_000455745.1 Alligator sinensis
GGTCCGTGTACTCCTTTGGCATCAACTTCAGAACAAGCGTGCTGCCTAGGCACAAATTGAGTTAATGTCCATCTATAAACACTCTCCCATGCAGTGACTGAAACAGAGGTCACACAACAACACAGCAAAGGAGGCACATGGGGCAAGCTTACAAAAAGGGGATAGAGTCCTCAAGCATGGGGCAGCATGGGGGCCAGATTATGGGCATGGAAAAGGGTCAGCACATGCAAATGGAGAACAGCACAATACCTGGGGAAAAAGAGGGATCAGCATATCCCAGCAGAGGAGATGGGGAGGGGGATGGAGAAAGGGCTATGGGGCCAGGGTCCCACTCATCCCAGCCCCTGCTGCAGCTGCTCTGGGAGCAGCCGACACCAGCTGCCTGTAGCTGATTGGCTGTGCCATGCCCCCAACCCATTGGGGCTCCACTTGTCCCCACTCACCCCAGCTCCTGCTGCAGCAGACCCAGGAAAAGCCAGCACCACCTACCTGCACCATGGCACAGTGCAGGCCAGGAGCTGGGGTGAGTGGGCCCCAAGACATGTTAATATGTCTCTGGCTTGGGCACACAGAATGGATTTTCCCAAAAGTGAGCAGGGCAGTCCCAGGGCACAAAAAAGGCCTGGCGTCCTAAAGCTGGGGATAGGAGAGTGCCTGGGCACAGATAGGAAACGAGGTTCTCCCAACAGGGAGCAGGCAGAGCAAGGGGTTGAGCCTCCCATGATAGCAGTACCTGTGCAGAGACAGGACTGTGGGTTTCCCAGCAGGGGACAGTGTTGTCCTTGGGCACAAACACTACCCCTTCCTTGGATACCTCAATTCCTGTTTGTCCCCAGGCACTACACTGCCTTGCTGGGAGACCTTGGAGCCAGTCACCTGTGTGCAAGCACTGCCTTGCCCCTGAGAGAGTAGGTTACTTATCTTCTACTGTGTCCCCCCTGTGCCCTGCTGTACAGGCCTCTGGGTCCTGCACCAAAGCCTTGGAGTGAGCCTTGGCTGTGAAGGAGGGCCCCACCATTGCTGCAGAGCACTGACAGCACCTCTCCCTTTCCAGGCTGGCTAGCACTGGCCTCACCTCGTTCCTGGTGCTCAACAAGCAGCACATTGCCGTAAGTGCCACTGCCAAGCTCCTTAAGCACAGTGTAGTGTTCCTGCAGCTCCAGGTGGGGCAGACTCTGTGCTGTCAGGCCCATCAACCGCTCCAGGAATTCCTCGTTGTCCTCCCCCTCTGACGTGTCCATGCTGCTTGTTGCCAGCACCTGTGTGCAGAAAGAAGTCAGGGCAGCCCCACTACCACACAGTGAACCTGAGTACCAGTGCTGCCATGAAGGGCAGGAGGGGATTTCCAAACTGAATGAGCAAGGGAGGGGGGCTGATGCAGGGTCTTGGAAGCCAGGACTCCTGGGTTCTGGTCCCTCCATTGGCAGGAGAGTAGTGTCTAATGGTTAGAGCAGGGGAGGGCACTGTGAACTAGGTCCTGGGTGAACTGAATGACCTGTGTGAATTCCTTCTGTATTCAGTTTCCCTGCTGGGAGTGTTAAGGCTTTGAGGACTGCACTGTGTGTGGGAGTTAAATACCCAGGATGGCTCAGCAATATGGTATGTCTCCAATCATGGAAGATTCATTGCATCTCCATCCCCAGAGGAGGGGCTCAGTTCATGTCATTAGCAATGGAGATAGCTGAAGGGGAGCTAGAAGGCACATGTGGCATCTACTGCAGCTGCAGCTTGCTCTGTCACATCCTGCCTACTACCCAAGAAGAGCTTTTTGTTCAAATAAGAACTGTTACAGAGGGGAAACTGAGGCAGATAGCACAGAAAGACCTTCCCAAGGTCAGTCAGAGGCATGACTAGAAACCAAGACTCCTGGCTTACAGTGTTTCATGCACAGAGCTCTGCAATAACAAAGGGAGTCCATTTGGACCGAAAGCACTTGGATCTTTATTTGAAGTGCCGTGTGCTCAGTGCTGCTGCTCGCAGCATTGAGGTGCAGTCTGTATGCTCTGAGCTACTGCAAAATTCTCCAGGTACATGGAGCTTCCTGGTGTCACCCTTCATATCATCCCCAATATAAAACTTGTTCCAATCTGCAAACAACCTGCAGTTTGTTACACAAAGACCCAAACTCCTTTGCTCTAATTTTTTCAATCTCATTCCCCCACTGAACTGAGCTAGAACTCAGGTGTCCTGGCTTCCAGCACTTCTGCTCTACTCCTTAGGCCCCACTCCATCCGTAAGAGCTGAGACAGGACCCAGGAGTCATGGATTGCAGACCCTTGCTCTAACCCCAAAACCCAGGCATTTTCCCCTTTCCCTGCCTCCCCCTCCCTGGGTGATGAGTCCTCTGACTCAGGACATGAGTTGATTCATAGTAGGGTGAAGCAGGGCCAAGCCCAAGTAGAGTGTATGTAATGAAACCAAGTAACACAACCACCCCCCATGACTAGGTCAAGGGCAGTTCCCCAGGCATAGGGTCAGAAAGGCACGCTGCACTCCACCATGCAGCCCTCCCGTCTCCCTTCACTAGCGTACATAGAGCTAGCAAAGACCCCAGGCCCTGAGGTGTGCCCCAACTTGGTTCTGTAGATGGCAAGGAACCAATGTATAGGCACAGTATGGATGCCAGACTTCTAATAAAATACAGAAGTCTGAGCTCAAAAATAGCAAGGATGCCAACTGCAAGCACCCCATGTACCATAATGCTCAAATAGAGCACCTAATCCAGACCCCAGACATCCCCATGGCAGGCCCTCAGTGATCATGCAAGGCAAAAACCTATAGCCATTAGCACAGCACAGAAACACCTGGCCCAGACAGTGTAGAAACGAACTAGACAGGACAGTCCAAGTATGCAAATCCAACCCACATATGCACAAATTATATGCCAATGCCCCCAACACAGCACAAACTCCTGGCGTTACAGACAGGGAGACATCCCCACACACAGGTAAAACATGTATCCACAACACAGACCCCAGCACTGAGACCAAACACATACCCTACTTTTCAGGAACAGTGCAGATCCCAGGACCTGGCTTCAGAATGAATCCTAGTGCTCAGGCAAAGCACAGATTCAGGTGCTCAAGCACAGCACATAACTTAGTGCTCTGATACAGCACTGGATGAGGCCAGTCCTCAGCCATAGCCCAGAACCCAGTGGAAGTCCACAGATCCCTGGAATATAAAACAGCTCAGAGACAGGTGTTCAGGCATGGCACAAACACTGTCGTGTGTCTACAGCATGGCCACCATGGCCCAGATGGAGAACAGGCCTCAATGACTGGGTACAGCAGATCCAATGCTGGTTTATGACATTGACCCTGTGCCTGGGTACAACACAGCCCAGCTTGCTTGTGCATACAGTGACCCCATCTCCCAGTGTACATGTCTCATTATCTAGGCCTGTGGTAATGAAGCTGCTTCTGCTCTGCAATAGGATGATCCAACCTCAATGCCTTTGCTATTGGGCAAAGTAACATCTGGAATTGGGTGAGATAATTGTACTGTTTTTCTTTCTATGTATATAAAAATTGCTAATATAACATTTGTTGTATAAATAAGGTCACACTTTAGTTGAACTGATATGTATTTTCTTATTTCACATCCATTTAAGGGTTAATTGTGCTTTAATGATCCCTTAGCACTGTCTGGTGGACAGTGGTACTAACAGAGCTTGTATGTATCAGTGGTCCCTTAGGATGACAGGATCATAGGAAAGTAGGGCAGGAAGGGACCTCACAAGATCATCTAGTTTAGCTCCCTGCTCAAGGCAGATCATCTGAGCCAACTGTGAATCTAACCTGCTGCTGACAATAACTGGAGATGGAGATTCCACAGCCTCTCTAGATAGCTATTCCAATGCTTGATCACACTCATAGTCAGAAAGTTCTTCCTAATCCCCACCCTAAAATTCTTCTGCCACAGTTTGAAGACATTGCTCCTAGTCCTGTCCCCTACAACCACAGAAAAACTACTGTTTCCATCCTCCTTGGAATTGCCCTTCAAGTATTTGAAGGTGGTATCAAATCCTCCCGCAATCTTTTCTCCACACTAAATAACTAGTTCTTTCTTTCTATACTTTCCCTAGAAGTCATACTTCTTGGACTTCTAATCATTTTTGTCAGACTCTTCCCATTCTCTCCACATTCTCTTGAAACATAGGGCCCAAAACTGGATGTGGCATTCCAGTTGAAATTTCACTAGGGATGAATAGAACAGAAAAATCACTGGCCTTGATATACAAACAACATTTCTCTTAATACAATCCAGTATGCTGTTGGGTTTTTTTGTTTTTTGTTTGCAACAAGAGCACGCTGTTGGCCCATAATCAGTTTATGGCCCACTGTAACCCCCAGGTCCTTCTTCACAGGACTGCAGCCTAGCCACTCACACCTCAGCCTGTTTGTATGTGCAATTATTCCATCTCAAGTGCAAGACTTTTGCATTCGTCTGTGCTGAATTTCTTCTGATTGATTTTGGACCAATTCTCCTGTTTATTCAGGTCATTCTGGACCCTAGCTCTACTTTCCAGAATATCTGCACAGGTTGGTGTCAACCACAAATTTGTTAAGCATGCATTCACATCGTTGTCCAAATAATTAATTAAATTGTTAAATAATACTAGACCGAAGACAGACACCTGGGGAACTCCACTTGATATCTCCTCCAAAGCAGACATTGAGCAATTAATGCAGGGGCAGGCAATTAGTTTGGGTGGAGGGCCGCTTACCAAGTTTTGGCAAGCTGTTGAGGGCTACATGGGTAGCCCTGGTCACCATCTTGTGACTAGAAGTCCCATCCCCTAACCCTGACCTTTGTCACCAGAAGTCCCTCCCATTGCTCCCGAAAGTACTCCTTTCAGCAAGGGGTTTTGCCATCTTGGAACCAGAAAATTACCAAATTATATTCTAAAAAGCGAACATCTAAAACATTCATTAATTTGATTTCAAAAAACATTTTTGTCCTGATTTACATATGTTTGTATAGTGTACATAGAGGTGATTAGACAATAGCTTCAAATGAAGTCTTACTCTTGTATATTGGTGGGGGGTATAGGTTTGTGGGGGGCTGTGGGTGTGCGGTTATGTAGGGTGTGGGGAAGGGTGTGGGTGAGTCTCTGTGAGTGGATAGGGGTAGGGGTGAGGTTGTGGGGTGAGGGAGCATGTGAGAGTGTATGTGACTATGTGGGGTGTGGGTGGGTATGGGGTTTGTGGGGAATTGTGTGTGGGGAAGGGTGGCTGGGGTGTGTGAGGGGATGTGGGTTTGGGGGTCTGCATGTATGGCAGTGCAAGGGGGGTGTGGGTGCATGTGTATGGTGAAGTGTGCATGTGGAACTAACCCTATAAACACACACATGCACGCACGCACACACGCACACATGCACGCACACACACACAGAGTCCCTCCCTACACCTCCACCCTGGGTACCAATGCAGGCCCCATACTCCTGTAGTCTGGCGATGCAGCCACGTGGTGCTGGAGCAGTTCATGGGCACGAAAGCAGGGAAATGACTGAGGATGAGGCAGGGCTGGGCCGCTGTCCTGCTGCTGGCTACCCCTGGGTCCTACTGCCCTTGTCTCCTATCATCTTTGACAGGCAGCCAGGAGCAGATAAATATGTTTTTAGGGGCCCCATGAGCCAGATAGAATGGTCTGGTGGGCTGGATCCATATTTTGCCTGCGCCTGCATTAATAACTATTCATTGAGCACGATGATCCAACCAGTTACGTGCCCACCTTATAGTACCTTCATCTAGTCTGTATTTCCTTAGCTTGTTAATGAGAATGTTGTGGGAGACAGTGTCAAAAGTCTTGCTAAAGTCAAGGTCTATCATACCCACTGCTCTCCCCCATCTTTAGAGCCTGTCACTTTATCACAGAAGGAAATTAAGGCGGTCAGGCACGACTTGTTCTTGTTGAGTCCATGCTGACTGTTCCTACTCACCTTGCTCTCCTCCAGCTGCTTAAAAATAGATTCCTTGATGATCTGTTCCATAATCCTTCTAGGTATTGACGTCAAACTGACTGACCTGTTATTTCCCAGATTGACCTTCTTCTCTTTCTTAAAGTTGGGCATTATATTTGCCTTTTCCAGTAGTCTGGGACCTTACTCATGAGTTCTCAAAAATATAAGCACATGCCCCTGTGTGTGTGTTTGAATGATCCCTTCCCTGGGCAAGCTTGTGCTGGATGTGGGTGTATGCATGGATGTCATTTCCAGGGTGTTACCTCCTTACTGGGAAGCAGAGGCATAGCAGCACAGATCCTTCTCTGGGGCAGCTGCTTGGTGCCTAGGACAGCGCTGATCCCTTCCATACCGATTGAGGAGGGAGGATCAGCCAGCACTGTGGCAAAAGCTGCTTTTGGACTCCCCCATAGAGATGGTGGCTGGGAATGCTGCCCCAGTCATCTCCAATGCTACTGCTAGGAAGGTCTGTGTACTGTGTGTACACTTTCCCACCCCCCATCTCCCCACCCACCCACCGGCCACTCCCACACCACATGGTTCCTGGCTGTAGTGCCAGGACTGCAGAACTCAGCAGGAGCTGGCCCAGCCCTGAGGACTGTGGCGATCACTTGTGGTCCTCCCATTCCCCCCCTGCTCCCTGTTCTTAGCTGAGTTTCCCTCTTGGGCAGAGGGAGGTGAGGAACAGTCCCAGGGTCCCCAGGCCAGAAGCCTCTGCTTAGCAGAGGCTTCTGGCCTGGTTCAACGCAATGCTCGTACACAATGAGCGTATCTACGTAGTCATTCATTTTCTAATTTTTTTAGGGGCCCTTCAGGCCAGATAGAATAGTCTGGTGGGCCAGATCCAGCCTCGGGGCCATATTTTGCCCACCCCTGCTGTAGCATATAACTGCTGCAGCCAGTGAGCCTGTACCCTAGTACCAGCAGCCTGAGAACACGCTACTAAAGCAACAGCCAAAGCAGTAGAAGCTGCCACCTGAATGCAGAGAACTGGGGCAGAAAAGAGTCTACTCCAGGGGTAGGTAACATTTTTTTGGCTGGAGTGCTGAAAAAACCACGATGTCTACCATGGAAAGTGCCGGAGCACCGACATGCCGGAGCCTGGAGCAGCTGTTTTCAGCCTCCGGGGGCAGCTGGCCCCCGGAGCCCAGTCTGCTTGCAGCAGGGCTTGTATTCTCCCAGCTGCCTGCTGGGAGCAGCCTGGGCTCCATCGCTGGCAGCACCTGCTTAGAGCCCGGGCTGGCGGTGGTGTGCTGAGCAAAATGGCCTTGCGTACCATGCTCGGCACGCAAGCCAGGGGTTGCTGACCCCTGGTCTACTCCAACTCTCCCTGCCTCTGGCTCTACAATGGTTGGCCTAAGGACACTGAATAGCTTGCAATGCTTCTGGTGTGACATGTCCATACTGAGCAGACCTGAGGGGATGTGCATGCATGCATGTACGTGTGCATGCACATACACGTGTGTGTAGCTGGGCTGCACTGTGTGTGTGAGAGAGATGTATTCACTGAGTAGTCCTAAGATTTATGCATGTAATCACCTCACCAAGCAGTCTTGGGTTCAGTCAGCATCAGAGCAGGCAGAAGCATACTGCTCAGGTTTGTCACAGGCATGGCTGGGTTGAGGATGCTTCCACTCCACAGACTCTAGGTCACCATGGACTGACCAGCCCTATTGCTGTCCTCCACAACAGACCCCTGAGCTCTGATGACAAAAAGTCAAATTTCTCACTCATAGAGCCCAAGGGACACAAATGCCAGCATCTTCAGCCCCACTGTGTTAGAGACAGAGGGTACCATGAGTGTCATACAGGAAGAGCCAGGTCTCATTGTTAGAACAGGGGTCTGAGATCCAAAACTCCTGGGTTCTGGACCATATCTGGGTGGAGAATAGGGTTTAGGGATGGAAGAGGGAGGGCTGGGAGCCAAGGCCCTGGTATTCTAATCCTTTCTTTTTGAAGGAGAAATAGGTCTAGTGAGTTAGAGCAAGGGGTAAGAAAAGTGGGTTAGATGGGGAGAAGGATCAATATAGGGGAGATGTCTGGTTTTCTTGGCTTGTCCTTTTTTTGCTGAAGTGACTCAGTCACATGTCCTTGCAAAGGCCACCTGTAAAATGCAAAGCTAGGCACACAGGAGTTCCCTGGAGATATCCCCATGATAGCACTGCATGACAGCCACACACTGCAGGGGTAGTTACTGCTGGGCACAGTGAGAGCTGGATGAGCCAGCTCAGATGCATGAAAAGGCAAAGAACCTGGGCATTTTGACCATCCCTGCCAGCTGTATCCCATGCTCACTAAGGACATGGGTTGACACTTTCTACTCTTGGGGACATCCCCAGTAGGTATTTTTGTCAGACACAGGGAAGCTGTCACCCAACCTTGTGTACGTGTGCTTGTGTGTGTGCCTGCATCTTGCTGGGACACTATCCCCAACAAGAAGGAAGCCCTGGCTGCCTGCAAGGCGGCTGAATTATTCCTGGCTCTCACCCAGTGCTTGTTAGTGCTCGTCAGTAATAGCCGTGTCACCCACAGCCTCCAGCCACTCTGGCATCCCTGAGCGCTAATGTCCTGGGCAGCACTGCCAGCTGAGCCCTGCAGGCACTACTGGACCACAGCCAGGGCACCACAGCAGGGCCTCAGAACTAAGGCCCAGCTGCAGGCTTAGCCCTCCAGGCATGAAGCTGCTTGGCTGTTCCACACTTTGTCAATCTTCTCTCTCATTCTGCAGAACAGTCTTTATCCTTGGCAAACCTACACTTAGATCATAAGCCCTGAATCAAATCCTTCTCTGTGACCTCTCCAACACATCCTCACTCATTTGTGGTGTCACCTCTGCTGCAAAGGGGTCAGAACCAGTTTACACCCATCTGGGAACAGAGTTTGCTGCATGTTTGATAATTTTGATGCCCAGACAGGTGAAGTGCCTGGAACTATCATACTGGACCCAGTGAGAGAATGGGATCAGGTAAGCAAGCACTGGTAATCACAGCCATTGGCTGGTATTTGATGTCCAAGCCCTCTCCCCACCTTGTCTATCTATGGAAGAAGGAGACCTGAATGGAGTTCAGAAACTCTGGTTTCTGCAGGTCCCAGCCATGACACTGTAGCTGGGGAGCAGGACAACAAGGCTTCTGGGCTTCCTGGCCTCATGTACTGGCTGTCAGCAGGAGCAGAGGCCTCTCTGCAACTAAGATCCACATAAAATTATAGAAAATTAGGGTTGGAAGGGACCTCCAGAAGTCATTTAGTCCAACTCCCTGCTCAAATCAGGATCATCCCAACCAAGGCTTTGTCTAACCAGGACTTTAAAATCTCCAAGGATAGAAATTCCACAACCTCTCCAGGTAACTTGTTCCAGTGCTTTACTACCCTCCTAGTGAGAAAGTTTTTCCTAATATCTAACCTAAACTTCCATTGCTGCAACTTGAGACCATTGCTCCTTCCTATGTCATAGTCACACTTCTTTGCACATCTCCAGGTGGATGCCCACTCCTAACCCTCTTGCCCTCTGTCCCAATGGCAGTAGGCATGTCAAGGGCAGAAGGGCACATTGAGGGGCCAAGGGGCTGGATTCAGGAATTATGTGCCCCTCTGTGAGATGGATCAGCCAGCCACAGACCTTCCAGGTGACCCCTGCTGTCTGTTTTGGGAAAGAAGCAGACCCCAGCTGCCCTGGTACCATGGAACCTGCAGCAAGGTGTACCAAGCATGAAGACAGCCAAAAGCTCTGAGCAGGTCATATAGAGGCATCAAATCTCTTTACTTTCTCTATCTGTCTGCCTATGTTTGGACATGTGCACAGCCTGCTCCCACTCTGTTGGTCTATGCCATTCCCATCTCCCAGGGGAGTTGCTTTGGACTGTGCATCACATACATACACGTACCCAGAGGATGATCCTCTGCTGGGGCACTGGTGAGTCGTTCAGAGTGGGCTAATGTGTTTGGCCCTGCTGCACATAGTACTAGAGAAGCAGAACAATAACAGCCCTGCTCCTATACTCTGATAGCTCCCTGCCCTCAGGGAGACTCAGGCAGCTTCACACTTGTCTCTGCCCGTGTGGTGCTGATCCTAAACTCACCAAGCCAAAGGGTACTTCATCAGCAAAGCTCCCAATCCCAGGTCCATCAGGGCTTGGATACCACAGGTGCCCATTCAACATGCAGGGTAGGGAGGGCTGGGGTCAGGTCTTAGCTCCCGTAGGGTTAAGTCAGTGCCACCCTGTCATTGCAATAGGACCAGAGATGTTGCCTGATCTCAGCTCAGACTGGGGTGAATCAATCATCAAGCCCTGGTGGTAGTGGAGCTGCAAGATTTGGCCCAGCAAGTTTATTAGACAGCATTTCATGTAAGCCATCAGCGAGCAGGGCAACAGGATAATCCCTGCTGCATGTACTGGGACCCTCAGCACTTAGTCTGAAGTAAAACTTACTCAAGCTCCTCAGTGCCTTTAGGCCAGAGTCTCCCCAGCAGACAGCAAAATGCCAAGAGTAGAGTTTCTAGGACAGCTTTGAAAATGGCGCTGAGACCCTTAAAGCACTTTGGCATCTATCAAATTTACCCTTAACCCCTCTTTGCAAAGGCCCGCGGAAGGGATGTGTGTCTGGCAGCATGAAACCACAGCATATACCAGCAACAGAGCAAGCTGAAGAAGGCACAAACAACTAAACATACCATCAGGTCAGTCAGACAGACAGGCAGGCAGACAAAGGAGTATATGAGAATAGACAGACAGACAGACAGGTGAATAGGTATTGGGCATGGTGTTTTTCTCACCCTTGTCTCTGCACTGGGCCTTGTTGCCTGCCTATTGGTCTGGGGGCCCCTCAGTAGGTGCAGGGACGCTGGGGCTGGCACACACACAGGAACGTTCTGTTGGGCTCCACGTGCAGGGGACATGGTTGCTCCCCTCTCTGTCTCCATGCTGGCCGTTTCACTGTCTGCAAGAACTGTGAGCTGTGACTCAGACTTTCCTTGCGCTCGCCTGGTAGCCTCTGTTCCTGGGGCTGTCCTGGGCTGTGATAATCTCTCCTGCTTACTCGCACAGAGCATGTGTCGTTGACTCGAACACAATTCATGCTGACTTCCAAACATAGGCAGGAGGCTGGTGCTGGGCAGACGCTGACAACAATGTGCATGGTATTGCTGCCCAGTGCTCAGGGATGCGAACTCCCAGTGTGGCCCCCCGCAGCCCCTCCACAACTCCAGCTGCCACTCAACCAGACTGACAGATAGTGCAGAGTACTGTGCATTAGGACGGGCAGATAGTGTAGAGCACTGCATATGAGGACACACGCGAGAAAGGTATGAGGACAGACAGACAAAATATAGCGTTGTATATTCAACCAGACAGAGGAAAACATACAGTGCAGTGTAGTGGAAGAAACCAACAGCGTAGAACGCTGAACATGAAGGCAGAAAGACAGTAAAGACCATTGTGCATGAGGACAGACAGACAGCATGGAGCACTGTGTGAAGAAAGAGAAAGACAGAGAGAGTACTCGATAGGCTCTTGAGGTCCCTTCTACACCTGTAATTCTAGGATGACTAATGGCTAATGGTGCAGAGAGCAGTAGTTAGCCACATTAGTCCAAAGTCCAGCAGAAAGCAGGATAGAGTTACATTTTATAAATGTATCTCTAAGTTAAGTTACTCTAACTGTGGTCATCACCAGTAGCAAGGGAGGTCTTTGGGGTAGACAGACAGGCAGGCAAGCAGAGTGGCCTTGTTTGGCCTCTTCTGGATATCAGGGTACTGACTCTACAGCGAGGGGCCTGTGGGGGTGGCCAAGAGGAAAGGTGAAAGAAATAACAAAGCATAGAGAGCCAAAGGCCCTGAGGAGAAGGGATCTAAATGTCCCACTGGACATGTCTCTTCCCAGGCTGCAGAGCTTTCCTCCAGGCTGCCCCAGCACATCCAGGTGGCCTGACCCCAGACCAAGTATAAAATATAATTTGGTGTATTATAAACCACAGTCCCAAAGAGCCCATACCCAGCGTGGTCCAGAGCCTCTTAGCATCTGGCCTCAAAGGAGAGCTGCCCAGCTCCCACACAGTGCATGAGCTCAGACTCTAAGAGGCACAGACCCACAGCAGTCCAAACAGCCCTTTCCTCAGCTCACATGTGGGCACCGCCTTGGCTTGCTCCTCTGTGTGAGCAGGGGGAATGCATGGTATGTGTGTGGGTGTTGGCTAGTGCCCAGCGTAGGCGTGATTTGTTGTGTGGGTGTTTGTTTGTGGCAGCAGTGTCTGTTTGCCTGGGAACCACAGAAGGTGTTATGCATGTACTTCTGGGGGGCAGTATTTGTGCTGTGGGGGAGGATGCTCATGGCATCCAAATGTGTATTTCTAGGCAGAGTTTGGGAGGTGTGACTGTGTGAGCAATGTGGGGGTGGAGGGATATATTTGAGCTTGTGTTCGTGAGAGCATATGTAAACTAGGATGTAGATATGTGTATGTTTGTGCAAGTTTGTTTCTTGGGGTACATATGTCAGGTGTATGCGCAGAATATAAATGTGTGCGCCTCTTTGTGGGCTCTTTTTGGGGATGTTTGTTTTGGGTGGAGTGCATGGGGAGGACTGGGTCACAAGATTGCCCTCAGACCTATGCTCGGGATGGGACGTGCGGGGAGGGAGTCTGAGGGCACTGCACCCAAAGCCACGAAGAGTTCAGCACCTCACCAAAACACAGCCTTTCAGTAAAGCTGGCGAAGTTCTGGACCTCCCTCCCTCCTGAGGCTGGCTAAAGCCCAAGCCTGGACATCTTCAAAAGCACTGTAAGACCTTTGGATTTGCACAGCTATTTGCTAAACAAAGCTAGAATGAGATGTTGTTTAGGAGCTCTCTATTTTTCTTCAATATTCTAGTCCCCTTTTAAGTTGCTGATGTTTTTATATTATTTTTGTGACTCCTGTTTTCAGGTTATTCTGTTTTCTTATTGTAAGCTGCCCTGAGCCTTTATTGGGAAGGATGAATTGTAAATTGAATACATAAACAAAAAATATAAAAGGGAACTGCTTCCAGTACCCCTATGCCCTTGCACTTGTGTTGACATTTCCACAATCCCTGCATTACTCCAAAATCACCATGCTACCTGTAAGGACGGATCCAGATGGGGTGCAGTGGCACAGTCTCATTTCAGACAATGCTACAGGAGCAGCAGCATGGGATTTTAACTCCCCAAAGCCAATAAGAATCCCCCTTCCCCTGCTCTCGTCACCCTCTCCCTCCCCCTATGTGCTCAGTGGCATGTCCTCTCCCCTCTCATTACCCCCCTTCCCTGCCCAAGCTGTCACTGTCCCTAGCTGACCCATGGGTAGGGGGAGCTCCACAGCCACTCCTGCCCTGCTCCAAATGGGCTATGTAGGGAGCCAGACTAAGCTGAGGACAGCATCAGCAGTTGGGTTCCTCTTCCCTGTTTAATCCCCATGGGTGTTCACTGCCAGCCTGAGAACAGGTGTGGGGAGGGGGTGCCCACCTGCCGTCACCACTGTCCCTGACTGAATATAGCTCCCCATGCAGTTGATCCCCACAGCCTCAGCTGGATCAGGGCAGAAATGGCTAGGACAGCAGCTGGGAGTAGGATGATCTCCCCAACCCCTTCCTGTGCCCAAACTGAGTCATCAGTAGAGAGGGTGAGGGAGGGGGAATGGGAGGGAATGGGAACTGCTGCTAAGCATGGAGAGGAACAGAGCAGGTACCAAGAGGGGTCAGGAGTGGGTGCCAAGACTAGGGAGGGAATGTGCAATTATTACCTGTTTTGTGGACTTCAAGAAGTCTCTGACTGCTATTCCCACACCATGTTCTGCCTGGCTGGGAGGGTGGGGTGGGTGGGAGTGTGGGTGCAGCCACAACAGCAGCACAGGTCACTGCTTCTACATATCCCTTTTTAAAATCCTGGATCTACCCATGGTCATAGCAACCAGGAATGGCTATAGAGGGGTGGAACCTCCTGAGTGAGGAGCATGCTACTGCTGCCAGGGAAGGGTGGATGGCATCATCCCTAGGCAGGCTTTCCCTCATCTGACTGTAGCCCTTCTGCCAACCAACACCCAGATCCAGACTGCTGAGATACCAGAACCACAATGCAGGAAGCTGGATGGTGGAGATCACAAATGGTGAGCATGATGATAAGTGCAACCTTTTGCATTTATTATTACGATGGTTATGGACTCTGAGCAGGAAGCCCAGGATCTGGGGAAAAGCTCATAATCCAGGGGCAAGCTTCAGGCCAGCTGCCTGGGGAGGCCAGGGTCCTGTTCTGTGGATCATGGGCTGACCCTCCACAGCTAGAGTAAAAGGGGCCAGGGGGTAGCAGTGCACCCTACCAAACATGCCCAGCAATACCCGTCCAGGGTTGCGACTACCTGGGCAGCTCACAAGTGGTGCCATGACTCAACTCTGAACAGGTAGCTGTGGACAAGAGGTAGCTAGAGCCAGGTTGTAACCACAGCCATGGAACAGGTGTTGCAGCTCCTGGTGCAGCAGCAAGTGGCAGTGGTCAAGCGGACCAAGCAGCAGGGGGCCCACCTGGCTGGCCTGGCATAGCTGCAGGTGCAGGCCACCAAGCAGCTGTGGGGGGTTGTGGAGCTCAGTAGGAGGGCCCTGGTGCAGGCCTTGGATTGAAGTGCAGGGGCCTCCATGGCCAATCTAAGACCCACAAGGATGCCCTGGATGACTAAGCATGATGATCCAGAACTTTTACCTAGAGGCTTTTGAACGAATGGCCACAGAGGCACGCTGGTCTCAAATGAGGGTGCCCTGGCTGGGACTGCTGATTACAGGGGTGGCCCAGAGGGCCAATAGGGGGATACCACTGGCCAATGCCACCGATTATGGAGAGGTGAAGAAGGCCATTCTCTACTGGTTGGAGGTAGCCAAGAATCTACACTGCCAAAGTTTTCATGGCAAGAAAATGCCAGGAGCATTGATCCCATAGCAGTTAGTTCACTTATTCTGGGATGTAGCAGATGGGTGGTTGTGTCTGCAAGACAGAAACTCAGGGGAAGTAACCGAGGTCATAATCTTAGAACAGTTTTACTTGGGTTTTGAAAGAGGGAGTCAAGGCCTGGGTGCAGTGGCACTGACCTAAGTCAGTGCAGGAGACCCTGAGGCTGGCAGAGGATTTTCTGGCATAAGGGTGTGAGCACACCTCGGAGCGTGGGGCAACAAACCCAGGATCCAAGAAAGTAGGGGTCCCCTCTCTTTGGAGCAAAACTGAGCCACAGCCACCCCAGACTGGTCAGGTGGTGTCTGCTTCCAGTACAAACGGCTTGATCATTACACCTGTGGTTGACCCCAAGAAGCCACAGGGGGAGCCTGAGAGGGTATCCGAGAAGAACTGGCCCGTGGACATGAGCCCATGCCTGTAGAAAAGATGGAGTGTGGGTTTGGTGACAAGCTACACACAGGGAAGACAGGGCATTCAGTGGAAGGCTCCCATATGACAGTCAAGGTCTAGCTTGAAGGCCAGCAGGTGACTATCTTGGTAGACACTGGCTTCATGTGGACCGTGGCACAATGGGAATTGGTGTGGGAAGCAGATTGCTGAAAGGTAAGGAAGCTAGAGCTGGTCTGTGTGCACGGCAAGCCCCAGACCTATGAAAGAGCCTGGGTACAGCTGACTGTTGAGGGGGATTTGGCTTACCTGGTGTTGCTAGGCCAGGATTGGCCCCACCTGCAGAAATTGCTAGGCATGCTTGCTCAGTGGAATACTGAATACTAGGCCCAGGGCAGGGGGGCTCTTGGGCAAATCCCAGCCAAGCATGAGCTCTGGAAGACAAACCCATGTGGGAGAGATTGACATGGACTAGCAATGGGAGGTAGAGACCGGACAGTTCATGGTGGAGCAGTCCTGGGAGGACTGATTCAGGAAGGTATATGAAGAAGTCTAGTAAAACACTGGAACAGGTTACCCAGAGAGGTGGTGGAAGCTCCATCCTTGGTAGTTTTCAAAACCTAGCTAGACAAATCTTTGGCTGGGATGATCTAGTTGGGGCTGGTCTTGCCTTGGGTTGGACTAGATGACCTCCTGAGGTCCCTTACAAACTTACCTTTCTATGATTCTATGACCTCCAACCCAAAGAAATTCACACTGGGACAAGAGTACACCCAATATTTAGGCTTCCGAGTAGGAGGAAAAATACAACCATTGATAGCTAAGGTGCAAACCCTATGGGATTATAACCCACTGCAATCAAAAAAACAAATGCAGTCCTTCCTGGGGCTGGCTAACTACTACCGCCACCTAGTACCCCAGTTTTCTGACATAACAGTCCCACTATCTGAGCTAACCAAAGATTTGGCTCCGAATCAGATCGTCTGGACAGCAGAGGCCAAGAAGGTGTTACATACACAACCCATGGTATATGCCCCAGATTTTTCAAAACCCTTCCTGGTGCAAACAGATGTATCAGATGTGTCCCTAGGAGTGGTGCTTTTTCAGCTAGGGGCATATATTGGCAGAAAGCTGCAATCCCGGGAACAGGGGTACACCACCATAGAGAAGGAATGTTTGGCCCTAAAATGGGCGATCGACAGCTTCTGCTGTTATTTGGCAGGGGCAGAATTTACAGTAATGACAGGCCATGCACCACTTCAGTGGCTGAGAAAGGCCAAGTTGGATAATTCCCTCTCCCCACCCTCCCACCCCTTGCTACAATGGAGTGTAGGGCTACAGGGTTTTGATTTTTCTGTAGAATATCATCCAGGATGACAGCACTACAACTGATACTTCTCTTGGGAGGGCAAGGAAGAAAAACCACCAGCCCCATCTACACATGAACCAGGAACTTGGGGTGGGTGGGGAGGTGTGTAAGGGTGCCTGGCTCCATTACTGCAGGGAGGAACATGTCCAAGCTGCCTTTTGCCTGGGATGGCTTGCCCCACATCCCTCGAGAAAGACACAGCTATGTTGTGGCTGCATGACTGGCCAGAAGCCTGCACAGCCACAGCAAGAATGTCCCTAGATGTGGGCAATTGGAAGCCCAGCTGCCCAGACGGGGCAGAAGGACTCACCTCCACAGGAGTGGGGATTTAAAAGCAGCCAGGAATAGATACAGAGGGGTGGAACCTCCCAAATAAGGAACATGTTACCGCTGCCAGGGATGGGCAGACAGCATGATCCCTGGGTGAGCTTTCCCTTGCCCGGCTGTAGCCCTTTTGCCAACCCACACCCAGATCCAGGCTGCTGGGATACTGGAACCACAATGCAGGAAGTGGACAGTGGAGACCACAAATGGGGAGCACAATGATAAGTGATACCTTTTTAATTTATTATTACTATTGATTTGTGTTAATGGTTACAGACTCTGAGCAGGGAGCCCAGAACCTGGGGAAAAGCTTGTAATTCAGGGCCATGCCTCAGGCCAGCTCCCCGGAGAGGCCAGGGTCCTGATCTGTGGATCCTAGGCGGACCCTCCACAGTAGAGTAAAAGGAGTTGGGGCGGGGGGAGTAGTGGTGCACCCTGTTTAGTTCTCAAAAGATTAAAGAGTTAAGCTTAAAGAATGATAAAACTTGTTTATTCAGAGAACAGTACCTTGCCTACAGTTCTGCTGTTCCTTCTGCAATCCCCAGGCCAATGTAATGACTTATACATAACACTCTTAGGCTACGGTCCAAAAGCCTGAGGCTGAATTGGTTCACGTTTTTCAGGTTAACCTAAAATGCAAAAATTGAACCAATAAGCAAATGAACAGATGTTCACTTTTTATTCAGGAAATGCAGCCACATGCCTGCAGTGGCTCAGGCCAGTGTCCCAGCCACCTGCAGAGAGTTTGGGATTGAGAGTGTGGTCGGGGGTAGAAAGGTAAGAAAGGTTTATTGACTTAACAAACACACAACTACATGTAAATAACAAAGCAAGGACAGACAATAATAATTTGCGTTGGCAACTTATCAGCAGTCCCCTCTGATGCCTGATATATGACAAGTTCCTCTTCTGCAAAGCTCAGTGAAGTCAGGCGTCCCCAATCAGCGCTGTCCGAGGGGTACTGGGAAGAACCCTGGTATTCAGTCCTTGGGCTCTTTGAGAGCCACAGGCCCACTGATCCAGGTCAGCAGCTAATTAGTAGTTCCTTTCACAGAGCTGTATCTTCCTTCTAAATGATTTTCGGATGTACCAGCAAATTTATAACTTCTGAGCTAGGCTGATAATTTACAGCCATCCAGATTCTCCCATTATAATTATTCTTAGGACTGACCAATAGCAATACAAGCCTTGCATTCTTCTGATAAGGTTAAGTTTAACTATGCCACAGGGCCTACCATTACTTATTCATAGATTCATAGATGTTAGGGTCGGAAGGGACCTCAGTAGATCATCGAGTCTGACCCCCT
>NW_005842500.1:1048594-1050494 GCF_000455745.1 Alligator sinensis
TTTGTGTCATCTGCAAACTTGGACAGAGTACACTTCACTCCCTCGTCCAAGTCGCTGATGAAGACATTGAAGAGTATCGGTCCAAGGACTGAGCCCTGCGGGACCCCACTGCCCACACCCTTCCAGGTCGATACCGACCCATTCACTACGACTCTCTGGGTGCGACCCTCTAGCCAATTCACCACCCACCGGACTGTGTAGTCACAGCCTCTTAACTTGTTCACCAGTATGGGGTGGGATACCATATCGAAGGCCTTCCTGAAGTCTAAGTAAACAACGTCAACCCCTACTTCTGTGTCCAGGTGTTTTGTAACCTGGTCATAAAAAGAGACTAGATTAGTCAGGCATGATTTACCTGCTACGAACCTGTGCTGGTTTCCCCTCAGCATAATTTTTCCTGCCGGGCTCTTGCAAATGTGAGCCTTGATAATTTTTTCAAAGACTTTGCCTAGGATGGAGGTGAGACTGACTTCTACAAGGCTTTGCTAAATTTACTAGGCCTTACATCATACAAGGCCTTACTACATCTTTGAATTTAATTAGGCTCTTAGCAACAACATATAGCTTAATATCTGAACAAATAACAGAAAAACACTTGGTCTAATCTTAACAGAGCCTTCAGCAAGCACCTTTATTGCACAGACATAATTTTCAGCTGTTACACTCCACCCTTTGCTTGCTGAAGCACTGTGATAGCTATAGGTGAAATGCCAAAGCTACATGCGCTACATTAGGGAATGGGAAGGGATCTTTAAATTTAACTTGCGTAGCATGAACAGATTTACAACAACAACGGTTAAAACACCATTTAGCTGTTGCCACTAGGGCAATACAGAGCACTATGACGCTTAAGATGGTTAACCACATAGTTGAGGTGATATCTGGTGACATGAATAGTGCAAATCACATTGTACCATTTACATGGCTCGGGCACATTGACAGCTGAACCGATACAGAATACACAATTGGGGGCACGGACTCAGGGGCGTTGAGCTCAATGGGGTTTCCCTCAGGAAGTATGTAATGACAAACCCACAAATGAGCAGAGCTACAGCAATTACCTCCCCTCCCACAGTTAGCTATTCCCTTCAGGTAGGGAATGTACCCAAGATAATAACTGCTGCCATAGGTGCACTGACAGTTACCACCTTGCCAGTCAACTATCCTGTTTCTTCTACTTAGAGACCAGGATTTCACTTGCTCCGGGGTGGCGGGTTTCTTCTAATATGGATACTGCAGCTGGACCACATGAAGGTCATCTGAGTGCGTTTCTGGGGGATGCTCTTCAGGGTCAGGCCACTCCTTTAGGTCTTCAGGAGCAAGTTCATTAATATCTGGGTAGTAAGAAGGATAGTAGACACACCCTACCCAGGAAACACAATAAGGCATTAACAAGAAGAATAAAGTTATAACAGTCTACCACTTTATGATGCCAGTCAATTCAGACAGGTGATGGAACAGGACTTGTCTTCAGTGGCAGGCTCAATTAGGAATGGTTATAGCTGCATTTGTGGACAGATCCAATCTGTAGGAACAAGACAACAAGGAGCTTGGCTCCTGTTAGATGAATCTGACTTAAATACCCACCATGTATTATGCATACCTTTTGCCAATGGTGTCCCCTCCCATTTATCTCCCTGAGTATGCTTCGTTACCACTTAATCTCCTGCCTGGAGCTTTCCCACGTCACCACCCCTGGCATCGCTCTACTGCCAGCTCACGGAAACCACCCAATCCAAAGGCCTGTTGCATAGGGCTACCTCCTGGTCAAGGTTGGTTATTGGCCTAATTGATAGCTCGATCCAGGTGCAAGTCCCAGTCCTTAAGGGCTGGGCCAGCGGCTAACCACAAATTGCATTTGAGGATGCCATTGGCTCGCTCCCCCCACCCCGTTGACCGC
>NW_005842500.1:1050560-1056770 GCF_000455745.1 Alligator sinensis
GAGGGCCATTATTGCTCTGTAGTTCTATAGGTAGTGGATACACAGCTAGCAGAGTTTCTAGTGCTGCACAAGTGTCCTGGGCTGTAGCTCTCACCTAGGCATGGGCAAACATTATCCCTGTGATAACGTCAATGGCTACAAACACGTACTGTTGCAACATGTCTTTGATATCAATGGATCCTATCCACGCAGGCCCATAACACCTGATGCTTTCTGTCAAGGGGTCAGTATTAGCATTCAAAGCTCGAAAGTCAATAGTCAGCCGCCACTCTCTATCTGGCTTATGCACTGGCCACACTGGATTGTTATACAGAGAGTGGGTTCAGATAATAGTCCCATCCTCCAACTGCTGGCTGATAATACACTGGATAGGTTGGGTGGCCTCAGGGGCAGTTCGATACTGGGGTCTGTGTACTCCTTTCATGGGAGGCAGGGTTAGTGGGATCATGCTACATCAAGTTACAACTGTTATAGCTGTTTCTTCTGGTTCTTGGTGAGGCACTGTGCACCCAAACTGCCAGTTCTCTCGCTTAAGGGCAAACCTCTGTCCTCTTAGTACATTAAATCCCAGTAAGCTTGGTCACCCTTTAAGAATTACTGCTGCCACCATTACCTTAGAGCCATTAGGTAATGCGAAGGTTGCTTGGACTAGATGTCCTGGTCATCTGGTGCCTCCAACTCCAATTACTTGATCGCCTGGTCGTCTGGTGCCTCCAACTCCAATTACTTGATCCCCTTCCAATCTGCAGAATCTAAAATGCAAATCTTGGCACTCGTGTCTAATAGCATATTAATTGACTTTTCACTTTTGCCTAATTGAATCTGTACAGGTATCTGAATTAAGGGACCAATATTAACTTTAGATACCGGTCCCCGGCCTGCTACTGCCCCCATTGTGGCTCCTTTTTTGTGGGGGTGGGCTGGCCGGATTGTGGCTCCTTTTTTGTGGGGTTGGGCTGGCCGGACTCCCTAGGCCACATGATTATGGTGGGGTAAAGGCTGGCAGCCCTGCATGTGCCTGGGAAAATTTTGACAGTTCTGCCCTGAGGGTAGAGAATCCCTCTGGTGACACTGTTGGTGGTGAAGAAGGCTCTGCTTTCAGGCTTGCCCTTTTGCTATAGTGTTTAGCCCACAGTCCTCACAAGACATTGGTGGGTAATCTATCAATTTGCACCTTATTGAAATAGGCAGCTAACAAGTCTTTCCACATTTTTGCTTGCAGAGTCTTGGGCCGGCTTTTCCCGGCTTTTTCCAGAAATTCGGGGGGGTTCAGGGAGTTGTCTTTCACTGAGGCCACCGCCATGGCCTTGGTGGTTTACACCACCTTGGCAAGCCCTGGCTTCTGCAAAATGGGTAAAAGCTGCACTAATCACTGGATTGCATCTCTTACTGGGTCATTTACCACCTAGGCTCCAAGGCCAACAGGGCTGAGGTGCACTCTGTTGGTGCTCATTGGCAAAACCTCCTCCACAACGATGCCGTCACGACTTCTGCATCTGGCGTGCGAGTCCAAACTGCTTCATGAATGATTTCAGTTAGTGCCAATGGATACAAGCAGCAGACAGCCTCCTCTAAATTGGCCCATGCCCGAGGGGCAGGATTCTTCTTCTATATTACCATAACTGGCCGCAGTTGCTTGCAGTGTGGCAGAAAACAAAGTAACATTTTTATCACCTCCTGCAAACTGATTCAACTGGAGCTCAGGGCACAAGATTATTTGTGTTGTTTTGACCCTACAACCTGAAATTGTGGATGCCCCTTCACTACACACTTGAACTACCCAGTCTATCACTGGCTTTCCTGGCTTGGACTTATCCTGCTCTTGTATATCTCTAATTTCAGCACAGGTAAAGGAATGCAGCTCTGTTTCGGGATTCCCTCCTTGTGGCCCTGAATGAGTTACTATTACCGGAAAAACTTGGCTGAGTTCTTCCCTCTGGGTGGGGAAGCCCTGGCTAGGTTCTTCCCTCTGGGCAGGGACATACCGGGGTGGTTCAGCACCAGACTCATCATCAGTCTCCTCCCCTCCACCAGTCTCCTCCCCCTCCATCCCCGCCCCATAATCCCCACCCAGAGCTCCACTTCCAGTTTCTCCCCATACAGACACTGTTGCACCTTGTCGAAAGAGGGCTCCACAGCCTGTGCTAACTGTGCCCTCTTCTAGAGGGAAGCGGCCACACACACAAACATAATTTTTCCTTCTGTGGAAGAAACCAAACTTTGCGTTGTGGTTGTATCAGAATTGACAGAGCTATCTTGGTTTATTTAAAGCTATACAAGTGATCACAAGAAGGGTTCTCAAAGGAACTCTGACCTCTACAAGTTTACAAGCGTATTTATACTCTAGACAGCGAGAAAAGATGCAGGGTTCAGACAAAGCAACCTTGAAAGAAACAGAAAGAAGTTGATCATTCGTTTGTCACACATAAGCAGTTTACTTTTTCAGCAAACACATTGTTTTGGGAACAGCTATCAGTTTTGGGTTTTTTGGTTCCTGGAAAGGAGAAGGTTAACATCTACACACAAACAAAACAAGGCATGAAGGTTTTTTCTTATCTTAGAACATTTTGAAACACACAGCATCAGCACCTTTTTCTCTTCTCTTTCTCTCTCTTTGTATCTCCTCTTAGTCAAGTAAGAGGCCTGGTTAAACTTATTTCCACATTCCCCCCTTTTGGGCCTTTTTGGCCCAACATATTAGATATTTATAGCCATGAGCCTTTTAACTTCTAATTTTTCTTTCTCTTTACCTTTTGTTAGTTTAACATACATATTATACACTTAATTTCTTTGCACAGAGGTTAACAAGCTATTTTGCATTTGCTTAGCAGCACAACTTAAGCAGCATTGTATTAGCATAAGTACTAGGCATACTCCAAAAAAAAATAACAAACATCATCTGGGTTATTAACAGACCATGAATAACTGTAGAGCCCAAGGAACTAAAAATGGAGCTGAACCAAGAACTTAAATTCCAACTGTCTGACTCGTGCAATTTGGCTGTTTCTTTCCAAATATGTGCAGTCAAATCCTGAATTTCTTCTGAGTTATCGGGAATATAAGTACAACATTCTTTACCTATTAAAGCACAGACTCCTCCTTTACTGGCTAAAGTGAAGTCTAGAGCTACGCAACTTTGCAAAACTGTGGATCGCAGTGCTACCATCTCTCGGGACAGTTGGTCTAAAGAATCTGCAGTATCATTACTTACTTGTTCTAATATACTAGCTAACAATCTTATTTCTTTAATGGTCCTGGCCACACCATACATAGGAAACATTATAGCACCAAATCGTTCTTCTTCAGTGATTTCCCTTTTTTTCTTAACTGCTCTGGAAGAAAGGGAAGACAGATGTCAAATGGCTGGTGTAATATATCCAATATAACATGATCTTGACCAGTTGCCAGGCAACCAAAAATATGCACGATCTCCGCAAATATAATAAGTTCCATTATAAGCCACCCATTTCCTGTTTTGAGCATGAGTACTATTTAAAATGATGGTTGGTGCTCATGCTGAACAGTTAAATGTTATCTTTCTGTATCCCTTAATTTCAAGGCGCACATTATTGTTCATTGAAGAACAATCAATAGTATAATTACAGGTACTGGTTCCTACCCATCCGGTACCATTACATTTATAACACAAAAGTCCGGGAACTTTTCTGGCTAACTGGATACGTGGAAATGAAGCAGGATCAGAAGAGGGAGAAAGACGTTGGGAAAAGGTCTGATTTGACCAGAATCCTTGGCACTCGCTGTAGTTGTGCTGTGGGTCATACATATCACAAAAGTCGGTCCAATTAAGGGATAAAGCAATCATGGGCACTCCTGTCATTGTACTAGGAGGCAAGTGGGAACATACCCAACATTTAGAAACATTTAAATCCTTTACATATTGATAAGACAATTGAAGAAAAACATTTTGGTGAGCATGCCAGTGTGGGAGTGATCTTTTTGACCTGTTTTGAAGCCTAGTCTGATTTACAAAGTTTCTTTTAGCTGCTGAGTCTTTAAGTTCATATAAGATGATTCAAAAGGAAAGACTGAGAAGTACTCAAGTCACGACTAACTAACCCCATCTCGGGAACTAGGAACTAGGTAGAGGCCTTTTTCCTTTCCCAAAGGGCATAGTGGTGTCATTGGGGTACATTTTCTTCACTCTGTAGTGGCAAATCCTCTTCGCTCTGTACTGGCAAATCCTCTTTGCCAGTAGGCGCTTGGCTCACTACTGGTCTTGAGCTCTCCTGTTGGCAGGCACTGGGCTCACTACCAGTCTGTGGAGGCTGATTACAAGGTTGATATGGAGGAGACTCTAGGTCTATTGGGGCTGATGTTTTCTTAGTGTGTGAAGTGTGGATCTACGTTTGGAGTCCTTGACACTTTATTGCAGTGTTGGTTGTCAGGAGTACCTGGAATGGGCCTTTCCAGTGGGGTTCCAGTGATGACTTCCGTTGATGGACTTTTACATGAACCCAGTCACCAGGCAGGATGGAATGGCATGGCTCATCTGGTTCCTTGGGGAGAACTGCTTGTACCTGTGAATGAAAAGCCTTAACACACTTCATTAGTGCCATACAGTAGTCTAGAATAGTATCATCAAGTAAATGTATATCGCAAAAGTGGGAGGCAACAAGTGGTGAGGCGGGGAGCCTCATGGGTCTTCTCATCAGGATTTCATGTGGGCTAAGTCCAGTCTTTCGGTTGACAGTAGATCTCATACTCATAAGGGCTATGGGAAGTGCATCTGGACATTTCAAGTGAGTCTCAGCACAGATTTTGGCCAGTTTATTTTTAAAATGCCATTTTGGCATTCAGCTTGGCCCAAGGCCTGTGGATGGTATGGGCAATGAAAGTTCTGCTGGATTTGCAGGACTTTGCAGACTTCTTTCATTATCTGCCCAGTAAAATGTTTATTTTTACAGGCTTTCCCACATTATGCGCTTGACAAATAGGGCAGGTATAACAGTATTGTTGAGCCACAGATGGAAAAGTTGGAGCAAACCAATCAAGCTTAACAGCTTCTATCATCCCCCCTTTGCTCACATGTTCTATGCCGTGGTGTATACAAGCAAGATAGGGACGAAGGACTGACCAGGCAGCCGTCCAGGGAGTGCCACAAATGGCCAGGGTGTAACAAACACCCAGCCAGTCTCTACGTATATTTTTCTGATTCTGGAGCCTGATCTTGGAGGAGGGCAACATCGTGAAGACTTGCCAATGGAGACTGGTTAGTCGAGATAGACAAAAACACAGGTGTAGCCTGAGGAGTTTCTGGCGAGCTTGGCATTTAATAATAGTAACAGCAGAAGGTAACTGTAAAGCATTTAACAAGGCATTTATATATGGACCATTATTAATTTTGGCACCTCCTGATGTGGGGAAGCTTCTTTGCTTCCAAAGTTGACCATGATCATGTACAATATCAAAGGCATAGCAAGAATCAGTGTAAATATTAACAAAGGTACCAGAGGCTAGGGTGCAAGCCCTAGTAAGGGCCACAAGCTCAGCAACTTGAGCTGAATACACATTGGGCAAGTGATGGCTTTCTATAACATCATATTGGGAACATACTGCATATCCTGCAACAAGAGAACCTTTTGAGTTTCTTTGACATGAGAACATACTGCATATCCTGCAACAAGAGAACCTTCTGAGTTTCTTTGACATGATCCATCAACATAAAATACTAGATTTGGGTTTTGCAAGGGGGTGTCTTTTAGATCAGTGCAGAGCATTGTTAGGTGGGCAGTAACAGCAATACAATCGTGGGGTTCACCATCTGAAGGAGTAGGCAACAGGGAGACAGGGTTTAAAACAGGAAATCTAGTTAAAGTAATATTTCCAGCAGAAAGAAGCAAAATTTCATACTTAGTCAATCTAGCATTTGAAAGGTGTTGAGTTTTAGTTTTTAGTAAAAGGGCTGCTACAGTGTGTGGGACAGCAACAGTAAGGGGAGAACCTAATACAAGGGTACAGGACAGTTCAACAGTAATAGCAGCTGCAGCTACAGCATGAAGACATGGAGGAAGTCCGGCTGCAACTGAGTCAAGAGCAGAGCTATAATAAACAATGGGACGGTGCTTGTCTCCATGTGCACAGCAAGTGCAAATCCGTCTTTTTCATGACAAAAAAGAATAAATGGTTTAGTATAATCAGGAAGGCCTAGGGCAGGAGCTTGCGACAGAGCTTGTTTAATAGAGGCAAAAG
>NW_005842500.1:1057042-1057509 GCF_000455745.1 Alligator sinensis
GTCAAGAGAGGTGAGGAGAGTTAAAGAATCAGCTTTACAGTCTTTAAGGGAGGTAGATGCTAAGAGCAGATCATCAATGTACTGTACAAGCACAGAATTTTCTTTAAATATTATGTCATCTAAATCCTTCTTCAGAATTTGAGAAAAAGGAGAAGGGGATTCGGTATAGCCTTGGGGCAATCGAGTCCAGGTATACTGAAGTTCCCGATAGATGAATGCAAATAGAAACTGGCTACCAGGGTGTATAGGGATAGAGAAAAATTCAGAACACAAGTCAACAACAGTAAAATAACAGGCATTAGGAGGAATACAGGACAAGATAGTGGCTGGATTTGGTACAACAGGAAAAGTAGGTAAAACTGCAGAATTTATTGCACGGAGGTCTTGTACAAAGCGATAGGTATTCTTTCCAGGTTTCTTTACAGGAAGAATAGGTGTATTACAAGGGCTCTTAGTCGGGACAATTA
>NW_005842500.1:1058371-1062840 GCF_000455745.1 Alligator sinensis
TTCCGTGGATTCCTTTTTCTTTTCTTGGCAGGCTGTACAGCGATTAGCAATGGTGACTAATTCTGTAAGCATCTTAGTTTGCCAACCTACAGCAATTGTACACAGCTGTTCCTGGACTTTAGAAAGAAGTCCTTGGACAAAAGCAGCGGCAACTGCTTCTGGGGCAGTTTCAGCTGCATCTTCAATGCCAGAATGTCTTTCAAATACGAGTTTCAAGCGATCCATGTAGTCTGCTGGGGATTCTCCTTTGTTTTGCTTACAGTTATTTATTTTGGTCTGGTCAGTTTTCCTGGGGCAGATTTTAAGCACAGCCTCAAGAAGACATTCTCGGGCACCTACTAAGCGACCTCCCATTCCGGGGTCTTGAGGAGGCCAATTAGTCTGTGTGATGAGGCGGTTACGGACCTCAGAGGGCAGAACACTTCTCATTAATTGGTTTAAATCCACCCATGTTGGCTCATAACAATTGATTACAGTTTCCAATTCATCTCTAAACTTCTGGGGTTCTTCCCTGATATTGGGGAATTGTTTAACAAGGTTTAGGAGATCTCCTGGGGTCCAGGGGGCATGGACTGTGACTGTAGTTTCCCCTTTTGGAACCTGCCCTGGGAGTTGGCGTAAAGGCATAAGACGAGTGTGACAGCGGCGTGCCGCCGTCACGGGCACAGGCAGAGGACAGAGAAGATTGGGGGGCAGCGACAACCCCTAAACAGAACCCTGGGGCAGGTTACTTACCCCCGGGAGGGACAGCAGCATCGGAGCTGGGACTGCGGCAGCAGCCACAGCCGCCATTACAGCCGCGCAAGCCGGCATTACGCTGGCTGTTTAAACAGCTGTTCCCGGTAAGGGGAACAGCTGAACCAATCACGGCGGCCGCAGCGGTCGCCGTGGGAAAGTTTAAAAGCCCCAGCAAACCCCACGGGAGGGGAGAGCCAGGGAAGGAGAGAGGAGACGTGCAGCACGTCGGTGGTGCTGCAGCTTCCCAGAGCGAGAGCCTCGGTCAGGCGGCTCTGCATCAGCTCAGCAGCTGAAGCAAAAAACCAAACCCCCCGGCAGGAGCAGAAGGAGTGGTCCCTAGGGATCGCCGGGGCCAGGGCATTGATCCAGGAAGCCTCCCCATCCTGGAGGAATATTATTTCTAACACCAAGGGAGAAAAAGGGAGATGACCTGAGCTAGCGGCGGAGTCAGCAGGATTTTAAGACAGGCTGACTGAAGGCGACCGTTAGCCTAGGTCCCTACGGTTGGGGATACCTCCCACAAGAAATCCTGCGGAGAGCAGCAGGTCACCATCTCACCAGCAAGTGACTGGTTGGCGAGTGGACGGGGTGTAGGGGTGGCGGAGCCCCGTGGAACAATGGAAGCCTCAACCGTGAGTACACCCGCATCGGGGAACCCCTCTGGTAAAAGAGCTCCACTGAAGCCCTCCTTCGAATCACCCATAACATCAAAGTCGTGGCAAGTGGGACGAAGGGAGGGGCTACCTAACGGAGGGTGATACGACGTGAGGCTCACCAACGTCACAACGAGTCTTTTTCATATTTAAAGGTGGGACTGGACCATATTGGGTGCCAGACCTTAAATAAGAGGAAGTCGAGGCTTCAGGACACAGATGCCATGTCTCCGGTGGCTGCGGGCATGCCCCGGGGGCAGGCGATCGTTGCTGAGTGATGGTTTCCTGATGGGGTGGGCTGATTCTGCAGGAAGAATCTATTTGGTTATTTTGAACTTCCTCGGGTTCAGATTGTGCCTGGGACTGGTATGGGGGTGGCACACTAAAAAAATCAATTATGTCTTCTACAGATTCATTCTCAGTCAATTGTGGATAAAGTTGTATTGGTGCTGATGATGCTGTTGATGGGGGATCCCCTATTGATGAATTTTTCTGTTTTAATTCCTTTATCTGAGATTTTAGTTTTTCTTGGGAGTCCTTTAGGCTCTGAACTTGAGATTCTTGATGTCTTTTGGAAGCTTCTGCATACTAATCAAAAAATGTGTCCCACTGAGTCTGTGGTGTTTTACTGCCTCTTGACTCAAGGGCTCCATGGAGATGAAGGATTTTACTTAAATCAAATGTTCCCTCCAGGGGAAACTGCAAGCTAGAATCATCTCTGGTATACCAATTCCATTTGTCTAGAAACTTACAACTTTTATGGCCATAGTGTGTGTATATGTACAATGCTGGAGTCCCTTTTGGCGGAGTCAGTACGTCTTTAGACCCTCCGCTCCCCATGTCTTTAAGCTCAATTCACACAGGTCTTTCACACAGGAAAGGCTTATTGAGGGTGTCCGTTCAGGTCGTGAGATTTGCTAGTGGCACAAGAATGCTGTGGCTAATGTCCAAGGACAAGACTCCGCAGCAACGGTACACAATGCAGTTACTCACTGTTAGACGTGGCTCATTCATGAGAGTGGGAGTAGGGAAAATTTGTCACGCAACCCTGATCTCCTTCAGTCTAAGAGTTTCCACCTTGCACCCTTGCTTTCGAAGAGCACACAGAACAAGTCTGGCATCCTTGGGGCGGCTGCACAAGGTTTCCACTCCTAGCTTCAGAAAGATCTCATAGTTCTTTACAGAACTTAACTCAATTCACACGGGGAAACACATTCACTGAGAACAGCAACACAGTTTCAAACTCTTTTCTACTTACAGTTCCTACTTACATAATGGGTCTGACAATTCTGGCAGCAAAAGGGTCGGATAGGGTAAGCCTCAAGCAGCGAACAGAAACACAGACAGACAGTCTCTCACCAAAAAGCCCCAACAGAGATTTCAAAAGGTCTCCTACCTTAGTTTGCCGCCGGGGCGTCAGTGAGGAGACAGTCTGTATCTCAACTGTTCACTCTGGGCATCTCTATCCGAGTCACGGCACCAAATTGTGGAAGAAATCAAACTTTGCATTGTGGTTGTATCAGAATTGACAGAGCCATCTTGGTTTATTTAAAGCTATACAAGTGATCACAAGGAGGGTTCTCAAAGGGACTCTGACCTCTACAAGTTTCCAAGCGTATTTATACTTTAGACAGAGAGAAAAGATGCAGGGTTCAGACAAAGCAACCTTGAAAGAAACAGGAAGAAGTTGATCTTTCGTTTGTCACACATAACCAGTTTACTTTTTCAGCAAACACGTCGTTTTGGGAACAGCTATCAGTTTGGGGTTTTTTTGGTTCCCGGAAAGGAGGAGGTTAACACCTGCACACAGACAAAACAAGGCATGAAGGTTTTTTCTTATCTTAGAACATTTTGAAATACAACATCAACATCAGCATCTTTTTCTCTTCTCTTTCTCTCTCTTTGTCTATAACCAGTTTACTTTTTCAGCAAACACGTCGTTTTGGGAACAGCTATCAGTTTGGGGTTTTTTTGGTTCCCGGAAAGGAGGAGGTTAACACCTGCACACAGACAAAACAAGGCATGAAGGTTTTTTCTTATCTTAGAACATTTTGAAATACAACATCAACATCAGCATCTTTTTCTCTTCTCTTTCTCTCTCTTTGTCTCAACTCTTAGTCAAGTAAGAGGCCTGGTTAAACTTATTTCCACACTTCCCTCCGTTCTAATGTCTCCAAGCGGCTCTGAGCAGCTCACGCCACCTCGCATGCCATGCTGTTAGAATCTCTCATGTCTTCTAACTCCTTATTCAGACTGGTAACCTTTTCTCAGAGCTGGGCATTCTTTTTGGCCCCTAACCGCAGGCATGTGGCCAGCAGCCATGAAGGCACTCCTTCTTGGGCTTACCCCAGGCGGCAGCAGCAGCAGCAAACCTAGCCCAATGATCGGGTATGGCTCCCGGGTCACTCCAGGCAGGCCTCAACCTATCCTTATCCTACCCGGGATTCTCTATCCCTGTCACTTCCTTAAGCAAAGCCACTAACAGGGCCCAGCCAACTCCCTCCATTCCGACCTTTCTCTCCGGACCAGAGTCTCTCAATCCTGTTCGTGACTCCAATATATGTCCCAACCGCCTGCGGAGGGTTCAGGATTGATAGTGTGGTCAGGGGTAGAAATCATAGCCATTAGGGCTGGAAGGGACCTCGGAAGATCATCGAGTCCAGCCCCCCACCCGAAGGGCAGGAAGTCAGCAGGGGTCAAAGGATCCCAGCAAGATAAGCATCCAATTTTCTCTTGAAGGTGTTCAATGTAGGTGCTTGAACCACCTCTGATGGCAGGCTATTCCAGACCTTGGGGGCTCGGACAGTAAAGAAATTCTTCCTTATGTCCAGCCTGAAACGGTCTTACAGGAGTTTATAACCGTTCGAACTCATCATCTCTTGGGGCGCTCTGGTGAACAAATGTTCCCCCAGATACTGGTTGTCACCCCAATAAACTTAAAGGTGGCCATCAGATCACCCCTGAGCCTGCGCTTTTCCAGGCTAAAGAGCCCCATGGCTCTCAGCCTATCGTTGTAAGGTCTGTTTTCCTGACATATGATCATGCGCGTGGCTCTTCTCTGGACTCTCTCAAGCTTCT
>NW_005842500.1:1063381-1082414 GCF_000455745.1 Alligator sinensis
TTCTCCCTTGTCCAGGTGATAGGTCACCTGGTCATAAAAGGAAATGAGATTGGTCAAGCAAGACCTACCCGCAACAAACCCATGCTGGCTATCCCTCAGGATGTTGGCATCAGACAGTCCATTAAGGATGGCCTCTTTAATAAACTTTTCTAAGACCTTCCCCGGGATAGAGGTCAGGCTGATAGGCCTATAGTTTGCCAGATCCACTTTCCTCCCTTTCTTGAAGAAAGGCACAACATTGGCCTTCTTCTAGTCTTTGGGCACTACACCAGAGCACCAGGAGCTCTCAAAGATCCGTGCCAGAGGCTGGGCTATGATGCTCGCCAGCTCCTTGAGTACCCTGCAGTGTAGATTGTCAGGGCCAGTTGACTTGAAGGTATCCAGCTTCTCAAGGTGTTCCTTCACGAGGTCAGCACTGATGGAGGGCAGGGGATCTCCCTCACCCAGACCTCCCTGTCCCATAGTGGACATGGGCGTCCCATGGAACTGATGAAAGACCAACACAAAGTACCCATTTAATAGGTTGTTTTTTCCTGGGCGTCAGTTGTCAGTTGTCCCATCTGGTTTAGCAGGGGTCCAATGTTGTCCTTGCTTTTCCTCCAGCTCCCCACATATCTGAAAAAGGACTTCTTTTTATTGTCCCTGATACTTGAAGCTAGTTGGAGTTCAGTTGCAGCCTTGGCTTTTCTGGCTTGCTCCCTGCAGGACTGGACCAGTTCAGAATATTCCTCCTTGGAGGTGAATCCCATCCTCCATCCTTTGTAGGTCTTTCTTTTTAGATGCAGGAGGTCCACTAGTTTCCTGCAGAGCCAAGGGTGCTGCTGTGACCTTTTGCTGCCTTTCCTCCGAAACAGAATAGACTTAGCTTGTGCATCCAGGATCGCTTCATTGAGGAGCAACCACTCTTCCTGAACTCCTCTCCCCTTTGGGTTGTGGTCCCTTAGGGCCTCACTGACAAGCCTCGTGAACTTGTCAAAGTCAGCTTTCCTGAAGTCGAGGACTTCTGTATTGCTGAATGACTTGCCAGAGCTGTCATCCAGCTTCCCATCAGTCACTAGGTCGCTGATTAGGTCATCCCCAGTAGCCAGTACCAGGTCAAGTAGTGCTATACCTCTCATTGCCCATAGACTTCTTGAGTCAGGTAGAGGTCATCCACGGATGATAGGAAGCTTTGCAACCACTCGGATTTTGCTGAGTGATCCTCCTATGAGATGTCTGGGTAGATGAAGTCAACCGTGGTAACTATGGTCCTGGAGCATGCAGCCTCAGCCAGTTCCTGGGTGAACTCCTGGTCAAGCTCTTGACTTTGGGTGGGAGGTCTGTAGTAGACTACCACCGTTGTGTCCCCTGTGCCATGTTCCCCATGGATTTTAACCCAGAGGGTCTCCAGTCGTCCACCCTGGTCACCAACATCAGCTTAGAGGGACGCGTAGTTTTCCCTAACATAGAGAACATTTCCCCGCCCCTTTTATCTATTCAGTCTCTCCTGTACAAGGTATAGCCATCTATACCCATAGTCTAGTCATGGGTGGAGTCCCACCAGGTTTCCGTTATCCCTATGACGTCATAATTATTTGTGTTAAGCAGGAGGATGAGTTCCTCCTGCTTATTCCCCAAGCTCCTGGCATTCGTGTACAGGCAGGCAAGTGTCCCCTTGGGGGCTCTTGCCTTGCCCACAGATTGTACCAGGGCTGGGGCAGGGGTGGGCTCCCTTAAGTGCCTTGGCCTGCTGGCTTTGCAAGGGTTGCTCAGCAGGCCAGCAGTGGCGGTAGTCCCCCCACCCCCCAGCAGGCTTAATTTAAAGCCCAGTGGAGCAGGTCAGCCAGTCTGGCTGAGAAGAGCCTCCTCCCCGGCAGAGAGAGGGGGAGGGGCCATCTCCTCCCAGCAGCTTACTGCCTCTCTCGCCAAAGAGCGGGCTGTGGTCATGGAAGCCAAAGCCTGCCTGATGACACCAGTGCAGCAGTCAGGAGCTTCTTTTACTGAGCTGCATCTTCCTTCTAAAGATTTCTAGATTTCCTTCCTTCCTTCTATGATTTCCAGATGTGCCAGCCAATTTATAACTTCTGAGCTAGGCTGATAACTTACAGCCATCCAGATTCTCCCATTATAATTATTCTTAGGACTGACCAATAGCAGTACAAGCCTCGCATTCTTCTGATAAGCTTAATTTTAACTGTGCCACAGGGCCTACCATTACTTCTACAAGGCTTTGCTAAATTTACTAGGCCTTATTTCATACAAGGCCTTACTACATCTTTGACTTTAATTAGGCTCTTAGCAACAACTTAATATCTAAAGAAATGACAGAAAAACACTTGGTCTAATCTTCACAGAGCCTTTAGCAAGCACCTTTATCACACAGACATAATTTTCAGCTGTCACAGGCCAGAACCTGGGGGACGCTAAAGCATGGCTCTCTGGTACATAGCCAGCATGGGTTGTGTGTTTGCTTCCTCTTCCCACTTGTCCTGAGGTCTCTGGAATTTGCATTCCCGACTCACAGCAGCAGGACTCTACAGGGTTAGCACTTCTTCTTCCTGCTTCCAGATGCTTCCGGGATTTGTAGTCCACCGTTGCAGCCAGCACTAATTAAGCAGGTTGGGCAGCTCTGTACTTGGGGGAAGGGAAGTTTAACACCCCTCCCTGGCCCCAGAGCCCAGCAGGAGTTTGCCTGGGAGTGGGGTCAGCAAGCCAGCCTGTGAGGCTAGTGAGCCAGCCTGTGAGGACAGTGTGCCAGCCAGTGAGGACAGTGAACCAGCCCTCATTGCTCCAGCTAGGGAGCAGAGGGGCGGGGCCTGCCCTGCTGTCTGGAGCAGGCAGCACAGCCCAGCCCAGGGCTGCAAAATGCTGGGATGCTGGGGGACTCTAATTTAACTTGAACCAGGAAGGGGTCTGGGACAGAAGTTTTTTATAGACTTAACTGATTCAAGTCAAACCAGTTTGACACTACATTCAACCAGGTTTATCTTAAACCAGTTTCATTTTGAAACTGGTTTATGTGCACTGAATTTCTATTCTGTTACAGGTTTAAATCAGTTTCTGACCACTTAAACCGGTTTATGTGTAACTTCTGTCCCTAGGCTTAAAGGTATCTACACATCTTCCTCCTTTACATGTAAAATATCCCCATATAATACTAACATTGGCAGTTTAGTTCAACTCATGGTTAAAGCACATTTTAACAGGTCTCTATTAGTCTTTCTGTTGGCTTTTTAGCCCTAAGTGATCTCAGCTTCACTACATTCTCAGTCCTTATTGGTTCAGTTCTTGTTTGGTTTCCTTGTTTAGATGTTTTTACTTCTGTGTCATTTTCAGTCTCCTCTATCATTTCTTGTTGCTTTGATGTTAGCTCTGGTTCCTTTGGCGAATCTTGTGATGCTGCTTCTTTTCTCCCCTTTACGAGCTACAACTGTCATCTATTCCTTCCTAACACCTGTCCCTCCCTTCCAACCCTAAAAAAAAAAATTCTACGAAATCTATCAAAGTAGTCACATTTTTTTTCATCCCTAGGCTTTCCTGGGTCTCCCTGTTCAAACAAGAGGGTTTTTTGGCCCCTTTGCCCCCTGCTTTATGTGCAGTGGGATTGTCCCCTTCTGTGCCCAAAGGATTGTTCCCTTGAGGAAAGACCACCCTTCCTGGACTCCCACCTCACCAAGGTTCTTGTACTTCAGTGCCTCATTTACTAACCTCCTGAGCTCATTGAAGTTAGCCTTTATAGGATCTGGGAGCTACTTGATGGTAAACTAGTGCTGTTTGTTTCCATGTTTGTCCATCTGAAATAAGCACTGTAACTTTGTTGTGCAGTTGTAGTATCTCCCTCGAATCCCTGTTGTAGTACCATTTTTGTTTGAGTTTGTTGGGGGGGGTTGTTTTTTAATGTTTTCATGTCTTGCTTTTCATTCTGATGAGTATCATGCACAAGATTTGGCAACCTGGTTTTGAGTTTACTGTTACACAGCATTTCTGCGGGGGACAATCTGTTTCACGGGTGTTACCCAGTAATTTAAGAGTGACAGGTAAAAATCAGTGTATGAATCTTTAGCTTTTTTCAACCATTTCTTCACTATTTGTACTCCATTTTCCACCAGACCATTGGATTGTGGGTATTTAGGACTTGAAGTGTTGTGACGGAATCCATATTTGTTTGCAACCTCTTTAAACTCAAGACAGTTGAATTGAGGCCCATTGTATGTTATCACAATTTGTGGAATCCTATGTCTAGCAAAATCTATTTGATGTGAGTTATGGCATGGTTTACTGTCATGTTTTCAAGCAATGCAATTTCAAGTTAGTGAGAACAAAAATCCAGCACTAATTCATACTTTTTTCCTACGTGTATGAATAAATCAATGCCCGCTTGATACCAATGGAGCTATGGGCTTCTCTATGACCATCATGGGCTCTTTTCTTTGTACTGATCTGTACTTTAGGCATGTTGTATAAGCCTTTATGGCATCTTCTATGCTATTATTTATGTTGGGCCAATATACAGCACCCTTGCTCTCCTGCATTTTTCAATGCCTAGATGCCCCTCATGTATTCTGTTTAACATGTCTTTCTTTAGCACTGCTGGAACAACAAGTTATGAGCCGTTGAACAAAATATCATCCGGTGTTGACAGCTTTTCCTTGAACTGAGAGTAGGCGCTAGGTATATGTTTTCTAGGCCAGCCAGCACAAATAGCTGTTACCACTTTTTGCAATATGGTATCCTGAGCAGTAGCTTCTGCAATTAGTGCCCACGTTTTATCTGTGACAGGAATCACTCTTTTAGTTAGATTCACATGTACTATGTCTGAGTCTGGAATTCTGTCATTTTTCCATTGTGTCATCCTCTGGACAATGTAGCTGCAATACGTAGATGCTTTCCTGGTGTGTACTATCAGTCTAGATCATACATGTGCAGTTGAAAGAAAAGTCTCTGTAATCTGGGTGGCATGTCCAATTAACCTTTTCCTTGCTATAGTTACTGAAGGTTTATGTTCAGTTTCAGCTATCACAGCTTCCCATAGATCAAAATATGAAATTTCTTAGTCATAAAGCAGAGCTAAATGTTCTTTCTCAATTTATGCATATAGACACTCAGACAGTGCCCTAGATGCATCTACTAATGTTCTCCAGCTCTCCCCATGTTTTTGAAGCAAAGTTGCTCCAATGCCTTCTTTAGAAGCATCTGTTGATAATTTAATGGGTCTTTTAGCATCATAGATTTTAGTACCGGAGCTTTCATTATATTTCCTTCAAGTTTTTAAATTCAGCTTCATGTTCCCATATCCACTGAGCATTCTTTTGTAGGAGTGATTGAAGAAGTTTTCTCTGCTCTGCTCAATTAGGTAGATATTTCCTTACAAAATTGATCATTCCCAGAACTCTTTGCACTCCTTCATTATCTGTAGGAGGTGGCATGTTTGTAATGGCTTTAACCCTTGCAGGATCCATTTGCACCCCTTTCTCAGCTGATACGTTATTTCTTTGGCCCTAAATTTCCATTTTTGTTTGTGCACTTTCAAATCTGCTCTGCAAGCTCTTTCTAGTGCCTTTCTTAGCCTCAAGTCATGTTCTTCCATAGTATTTTCCCAAACTAATACATTATCACTATAAACCATAGTTCCATCAAGACCTTCAAAGCTGTTTTGCACCTTTCTGTGAAATACTTCAGATAAAGAACACAGTCCAAAAGGAAGCCTATGAAAGCAATACCTTCTAAAGGGCATAGTGAAGGTACATAATCTAGTGCTATTCTTTTTTAGGGGAACTTGCCAAAACCCAGAAGAGGCATCCAAAGTGGAAAAATAGTTAGCTTCTGCCATATACTGTACCCCCTTCTAATGTACCTGTTCACTTTCTTAGGATCCAGACACAATCTCAAGAATCCATCTTTTTTTTTTTTCACTTGTGACCAGTGAATGAACCCAAGCAGTTGGTTGCTCTACTTTTTCTATTATGTCCATATTAACTAATCTAATTCCTTTTTTCAGTTCTCCCATAGTACAAGAGGAACATTCCTTGAAGTATGTATGGTGGGATTAGTTGGTTCTCTTAATTCTATCTTGTACTCAGTTGACAGTTTCCCAATGTCTTGAAACACATCATACAACTCTTTTTCTGTTCTTGCTTTCTAGTTATTCAATGGCATCCATTCTCTTAAACAAACATAACGTTTTACATGTTCACAACCCAATAATTGGCACTAGCTTTCCTGGGACTGTTACAAACTGAATTTTTACTATATTACCCTTGTGTTTAACATGCAGTGTAAAAATACCCTTGGTTGCAATCATGTTTCCATTATATGCTCTAAGTCTCACTTTATTATTCTCATAACACGCAGGTTTATTTTTCATTTTCTGAATAATGTATTCTGGTATTTACATTGACCTGTACCCCTGTATCTAATTTAAAAGTTACCATTAGTCCACTGGTGTCCAGGATGATTGTCCAATCCTCAGAAGAAAGTACTTTTTCTTGCATTGTGCCAGTAAGGAATTTTTCCTTTTCCTCATTGCACAGAGCATGCACCTGCTGTTTCTTGTGTGTTACATTCTGCTTCTTTCTGCAAACCCTTGCAAAGTGATTGAATTTTTTGCATGTGTTGCACCACTTACCAAATGCAGGACATTGCATGGGTTTGTGGTAACCCCCACAGTATCTGCACCTGACCATTGTTTCTTCAGTCAATTCTATTTGGCCTCTGATTGTCTGCTTCATAGTGAGGTCCTCCTTTCTGTATTGTCTGTGTGTTGTTTTAGGGTTCTGCAGTCTTGTAATCCTGTCTAGTTCAACTTGTTCTGTTTCTTCCTCTTCCTTCTGCAGCCTGGCATTTGTTATCGCAGCCACTTGCCACATTCTAATTGCTTTTACCAAATTAAGCTCAGGATCCTTTAGCAGTCTTTTCCTGAGACTTGTACCCAATATATTTGGTCTCTGATCATGGACCCTTTTAGGTCTCCAAAGTTGCATGTCTGGCTCAGCGGTCTGAGGTCTTTGATAAACTCCTTTATTGTCTTGCATTCTTTCTGCTGTGTCATGTGGAAATTATACCATTCAAAAGTTTCATCTTGTTTTGGTATATAATATTCCTCAAACTTTTTAATTACTGTGCCATAATTTTTCTATTCTGCTTCTGACAGGTGTAGGCTATTATAAAGAGACAGAGCTTCTGGGCCTGGTATATTTTAAAAAAGAAAAGGAAAAAGAAGCCATCTTGAGTGTGTGGTGGGCCAGTAGGGGGTGCTTCTGCATTCAGCCACCCACCTCACTGCGCCCAAACCCCTTCCAGGCTCTGACTGCCTCCCTGGGGGCGTCTCATGTCCACCTGACCCCACCTTCCTGGAGCACACCTGCAAGCCTAGGGGTAACACTGCCACCACCCAGAGTCTGGACTGATCTCAGACCTGTGCCCTTTGGTAAACACAGGCCTAGTAATCCTTGAGGGTACTTGAGGGTACTTGACCCACTGCAAGAATTTGGGGAGCTTCCCTTAGTCTGAAGCCCAATAAGGGTCTCCCATAGTCAGCCAAACCAAGGGGACCCCAAGGCATAATCTAGACCCTTTCCCAAGGGTCTAGTATGCCATACTAGGTACAAAGGAGAATTACAAGGAGTAGGTTTGGAATAGGGTACAGGGTACAACAATATCAGAGAAATACCTTAGAGCAAACAGTGGCATGGTAGCCTTTGATCTCACATCTGAGTTACTGCAAGCTATATATCTAGTTAGATCTCAGGTAGCTTACTTACAAGTATCATCCAGAGGCTGGTGGAGATTTCCTCTGGAGGCAAGCTGTTCATTGATCGTGAGTTGAGAGAGAGTTTCAGATGGTCCAGCTTTTCTGAGAGTTCATCATGGCTGCTGGTCTCCTCCTGGGCTGTCCTTAACTTATATAGTCCTTATAACCTCACTTACCTGATGCAATGGAGGCCAGCAAATGTTGGTTGCCAGCCAACCAATTTGAAATGCATCACTGGTTGCCAGGTAGACTGGTGGGGTCTTTAGCCCCCTCCCAGTCACGTTGGCACTGCTTAGAACAATAGGGAGTTTAAACCCCTGTCTTACAATGAACTACTGGGTTCAGAAGATTCCCCACTCTTGAACAAAGGATGTACTCACGGTTGTTTTCACCCTTGCAAAGCTTTATTTAAGCATACTCGCAGAGGCAGGCGATAGAACAGAGCAGAGAGGATGATCACTTCACATCAGCCCTAGGCAGCAGCCACCACCCCACATAGTTCCCCTGGCCCTGGAGTGGCCTGATCCCGAGGATGCGATAGCCTGCGTCAGGGCTCTGCGCAAGTCGGAATTCTTGCCAGAGCTGAGGACCCCATTGTAATTTAAGAATGTGCAGCTTACATAGTCTGAAGTAAATAACGTTATCTCGAGCTAGGGATTTGGTTATCTCAAGCTAGGAATTTGGGGATGAGTCATGATCCAACACACCTGGTGTTTAACACATTCCACTGTATTACAACATTCTACTATCTAGGTTCATGGTTCGGTCACGCTCACAGAGCAGAGGCTACATGCCGTTTCACTGGCCTACTATGGAATCAGCATGCAGAACTCTTGCTATTAGCATTAGTAAAACTCTTACTATTATAGCCCCTCACCCAGGTATGTTTGGCCAGTCACATAGGTAGAGGGAGCAGGTTCCCCACCTCCCTCAGGAATGTATCCAGCTTGGGTTACAACTCAGGGTTACCTGAAGCGGATGGGGCCAGAGGTGTCTGCCCTTTGCAGTGTCCATGGTAACCAAACTGTCAGAAAGCAGAGTTTGGGAAGAGACAGATGGTATTCTGCCACACTTCCCCCTCATCCTTTTAAAAGCTTGGGCACATGGCTTCACAGAGCCATGGGTACGAGCATGTTTCATTTGAAAGGGTCACCTTTCACACCTAAAGAGAAGTTACACACACATAAGACTGGTTATAACAATACATGGAGAACATTAAAACACATTGGGGTATTCCTACCCTAGAACATTTCAGGGTAGGGCTGAGTTTGGCAGGTCCATTACCTATAGTCTCTTTGTGATGGAGGATTCACTCCCCTGCTGTGGCTTTCCTTGACATGTTCCATGGTTTCCTGGGTGTTTCACTTGGTCTTCACTTGTGGGTGCTCCCCAAGGAAGCTGTCCTGCTCGCATCGGTTGGGTCATGGCTGCTGCAGCAAAGCTTCCTGGGTGGCTAGTTCAGCCTGAATGAATGTAGCTGCTCCTGGAGAGCATCTCGCTGCAGCGCCAGGAGGATGGCCTCCTGTCCTGGGGACTCCCCCTTCTCCTGCAACTTGTGGGACCGCTGCCCTAGGGTGTCCAGCTTATATAGGTTGGTTTGCAGCTTCTGGTCTAGCTGCTTCCGGTGTCAGTTTGGCACCCCCAGCAGGTGCTTCCTCCCCTGCAGGGGCTTAGCTTCCTGTGCCCGCAGGTGCTTCCTCCCCCGCAGGGTCTTAGCTTCCTGTGCCGGAGCAGGTTACCTCCCTCCCTCAGGAATGTATCCAGCTCAGGTTACAAGTTGGGGTTACCTGAAGCAGATGAGACCAGAGGTGTCTGCCCTTGTAGTAACCATGGTAACTAAACAGTCAGAAAGCAGAGTTTGGGAAGAAACAGAGATGGTATTCTGCCACAGAATATTCTTCCTTCTCTGTCTCTCCACTGGCCATCATATATATATGATGAACATCTGCTTAAATTTCTTCCGGTTTTCTGCTGCATTGCTAGACAGCATTAACTCCTCTGGAATTCTGAAATGCTCCAATTTTTTTCTCTCTCTCTTTGCACCCTGCTTCTGGTATCATGCATTGTTCTTAAAAGATTAAGGAGTTAAGCTTATAGAAAGATAAAGCTTGTTTATTCAGAGAGCAGTACCCTGCCTACAGTTCTGCTGTCCTTTCCTGAAAACCCCAGGCAAATGTAACAACTTATACATAATGAAATACAAAAATCTAGAATGCTTGGCACCAAAATGATACCTTTTTATTAGACCAACTGAGAAATCACAAAAAAATATCCTTTTCTGCAAACTTTTGGGCTCAAAGGCCCTTCATCAGGCTCTGGGAAAAGTATAGATGGTAAATCTAATAAAAGGTATCATGTTGGAACCAGGAGTTCTAGATTGTTGTATTTCTTTTTGTCTCAGACCAACATGGCTACCAAGTACATCCCTGACAACTTATTCATAACACTCTTAAAGGTATCTACACACACCCAACCCAACACACCCAGCAACACCACTCCAGAGTTGCGACTACCTGGATGTCTCACACCAGTTCAGTGACTGCTCTCACTACCCTTTTCCTATGCCATGCACTAAGCTTGACACATATTAGTGCCTGTTCTGTGGCTTGGTTTAGTACTATACAATAAGCATTAGGGCTGTGATAAATGTTGCCGGTTGTTTTGTTTTGACACTGTTTTGACTCATTTTGAGCTTGAAACAGCAAAATCAGAATGAAACAAAGGGCTTCAAAACAGCCTTGAAACTAAATGAGGGTAGTCGAAATGTTTCAAAACTTTTGAAAGGTTTTGAAGCTGAAGCTGCACTTGCATGCAGGGAAACAGAAAGTAAGGAGAGGGAAGGGGAAAAGGGGGGAAGGACACACTGAGGGTGCACCTTAACACACATGCTAGAGAAGAAGCTCCTGCAGGAGAGGAAAGAAAGGCTCTGTCACAGTTTGGCTGCCTGAGATGCTGCTTGGTGCTACTGTGCTGCTGCTCACTAAGTTATTATTTTACCTGTTGTCATTTAAATGGTGGACTGGACTGAGACTGTAGGGGAGGAGGAGACCTCATTGAGGCACACTACTGTGTCATGTAGAGGCCTTAGTGCCAGTGAGGGTGTGCCTTACAGTGCTTTCAAAATGAAATGAAACTCTAAACAAAACACTGTCCCATCTAAATGAAAGTCGAAACAAAACGGTGCTGTTTCACACAGCCCTATTAAGCATATGCAGAGGTGAGAGCTGGTTTGCAGGTCTGTGGGTGACCTCCACTTTGGGATTTCCTAACCTGCAAGGACTCATCTTTGCAACTTTAACATTACTCTAACGGAGGTTTTGTGTTGTTTAATTAATAAATGCATTAAACTCCATGGCTCTAGAGGGCAGACTGGTAGCTACACTAAGCTGAACTGTATCTCCGTAGTGGTAGGTCCCAGTGAGGATGGGGCTTAACATGCCTCACCCACCCAAGTCTACAGGTACACCCCAGACAGAGAATATGCCAATTGTGCTGCTCCAGGCTTGCTTCTCTGTGCCTGCTCTTGAGCCAATTTCCAGCTGATCTGAGAGCAGGTGCTATAGATGAGTCGGGAGCAATCTTACCAGTGACTTTCCCATTCTGGTGCGTGTCTGCAGCCTCAGGTGGGTGGGGCCTGGGTAGACAGTAGCTCCATCCTCTCCAGGACCCATTGCTGTTGCCACATAAACAATCCCACTCTCTGCTCCCTGCCATGATGGAAAAATGACCACTGTATTTCCCTTTCTTGACCAACATCTGAGCCACAAAGACACTTCTCTTTCTTCAGAATGATTCCAGGAACCACTTCGTGGGGATCCTTGCCAAGCCTCTGCTAAGTCAAAATGCACATCCACCAACTCTCCCTTCAGCACCACCTTCCTGTCTCACTTGTTGGGATATTGTTTATCCTTGGCTGCTCCTGTGCTCTTGAGGCTGTTAAGGGATGGAGTCTTCCAGATGCTCCATACTGCTGCTTATTCTTTCCAACTAGGGCACAAGTGTCTATTTTCCTGTTCTGTCCTTCCCCAGATTGCCCCAAGGGTCTTTTTTAAATATAGGCACAACATTTGCTGCCCTCCACTTCTCAGGAACAGCAACTGTTTCGAATGAGAGGTTGCATGTTTCTGTTAGTGGTTCAACCCCTTCAAATTTAGTCGCCAAGGCATGTGTTCAGAGGGAGCTGTCTGAGCTGAGTGACTTCATGCTGCTTAAATGATCTGCTTGTTTCAGCACCAGTTCTGGCACTTCTGTGTGGGGATGGAGAGGAGAGCCACAGTAAATCCTTCTATATATTCCCAGGACGTCTGCCTCCATACCCACTGAGGTTCCTCAGGCTTAATAGTCCATACCACTGGGGAAGCATGAAGGCTGTGCTCCCTGCTCTTCTAGTGGGGTTTAAGTGTGATGGAAGAGGTTGAGGGGGGTATGTGCATAAGGGTTATTAATTTATGCAGTTGTATGTCTTTGCATGATCATGTCTATTAGAGTTCCTATATGGGTACACATTGGAGGGTGTGTGTATGCATGTCTGCGTGTGAGATTGTATTTTGGGCATTTGTGTTAGTACTGTGTGTGATGATGCTGTGCTGTGACACACATACCCAGTGAGGGTACTCACGCTGCCACCCTGTGCATGTAGAGACAAACACAGCAACATACCCATGTACACACATACACATACATGAATACCCATACATACATACCCCTAAACACATGCACACCCACACCTGCATCTAAGTACAAATGCAAACACAAACATGCTCATGCACACATGCTAATTCACAAATACTTCCCATGCACAGACATGTTCACATCCACACCCCATTCCTGGCAGTCCTTTCCCATGCTATGCTGGCTTCATACTGGCCCATGGGTGCTGCTGGCACCCACTAGGTAATATCTGAGTTGAAGGATTGAGTTGGTTTTCGCTGTGGATCCTGTGCAGGGCCCACAGAGCTTGCCTGCCTTAAGACACTGGCACAGCCTTGCAGATGCCACACAGCCCAAGATGATATCTTATAGGGACAAAGACAGGAGTGAGGCCTGGGGTAGACAGCATGGTTTCAGAAGGAGGAGGCTTGCAGTCAGGCTAGGACCACAAACAGACCATAAACCAGAGAGAACCACAACTGAAAGCCAAGTAGGGCCCTGGTCTCTGACCAGACTGTCACTGCAGTGAGACAGTGCCATAGCCCACAACCTAGATGGCACAATAGCTTGGGGAGGGTCACAGTCAAAGCTCAGAACCTAGGCAGGGCCAGAGCTTACACCATAGAGAGCAAGAACACCCCAGCAAGAACAAAGCTGTAGGACCTCAGTGTTTGACCCTGTCCTTCTGCCTGGCTGCATGTGGCTTTGTGGGCCCCCAGGCTGCTCCCCACCCTTTGTGATTGATTCCTTTTCCCCTGGAGGATTCCCCACCCGATCCTGCTCAGCTCCTTGCTTTCCCTGGACCCCTTCTTCCACAGAATCCAGTTGTATGTGGCAGGACCCTGTGTCACAGGTCCAGGGACACCATCATTGTTGGCCCTTGTGAAAGGCAACTGTAGAGCATTGATCAGGATGTGAACCTTGTCCCCACAGCCTGCACTGACACTCTTTGAGGTCACAATGGTGGGGTGCCAACTTAGAGGCAGGACTGATAAAACTATGGGGCTAGTTACAGATCCTCCACCAACCCAGAACCAGACAGGCCCCTGTGTAATGAAGGGGACCAGTCCCACCATCCCCTGCCCCTCCAGGGCCTGAAATGCCTTGTCCTAGTACTGGATAAGGGGAGAGGATATTTTAGAACAGTGGTCACCAACCAGTGCATCTTGATCCACCGGTAGATCTCGGAGCCTCTTGGAGTTGATCTGAGGCTGGGGTTGGGGGTTGAGTGCCTGCGTGCATGTAGGCGCGCCCCAGCCTAGCGGGTCAGTCTGTGGGGAAGGGAAGGGGCGGAGGCTAGATCGAGGCTCCCACAGTGAGGAACAGTGCTACAGGGGCAGGAGCAGGGGTAAGTTGAGTGGGACCCTGGCCAGGTGGGACTTACCTGCTGGGGAGGTGCATCCCCATATAATTTTTTCTCTCCCTTCTTTGATCTGCCCATCTCCCCACAGACTTACCTGCTAGGTGGGGGTGGCGGTGGCACACAGTAGATCTTGGGTTGTTTTTAAATGCCAAAGGTGACATCCTACTTAAAAAGGTTGAAGACCACTGTTTTAGAATTCAGAAGCATGGGCGACTGATGCCACCTTAGTTGGGGGGGGGGCATGTGCCCCCCCCCCCAGCAACCAGTTAGTGACCGGGGGGGTGGGTCCCCCTGTAGCCGATCTCACCAATGGGAGGGGGAGGGTCCCCGGCGGCCAATTGCAAAGAGGTTGATCGCTGCAGCTGCGTCCGGAAGTGGCTGCGGCCACTTCCAGGAGCACTGCTCCCTGGCTGGCACTCGCAGAGGGGGCACTGGTGCTCCCACCTGCCCCCTCCCCCCCCACTTCTCACCTAAGCAGTGAGCACGGCTGGTCAGGGGGTGCACCGGTGCTCTCAGGGGGTGCACATGCACCCCCGTGCACCCCTTACACATCACCACTGTTCAGAAGCAAAGTAACAGAGGGGGCAATGTTGCCAGCAGAGGCAGAAGCTGGTGCAGTGCACAAAGCCAGCCCCTCATCCTGTTTCCCCCACAGTGGTGACACATGCACAAGGGTGCATGTGCACTCCCTGAGAGCGCTGGTGCACCACCTGATAGCCAGCATTCCTCACTTAGGCGACAGGCAGGGGAGGCAGGTGACAGCGCTGGTGCTCCCCCTGAGAGCATCAGCTGGAGAGTGGGGGCACCAGGAGAAGCGATTCCCTCGGTCCACCCACACCGACCCTGAAGTGCCAGTGGCATGATCGGCCACGAGGGACCCCCTCCTCACCTGGTCAGCATGATCAGTCTTGGGGAGACCCCCTGGTTGCTGACTGGCTGCTGGGGTGGCAAGTGCCCCCGCTGACTCAGGAGGCACTAGTTGCCCGTGTCGGTGCCCCCGCATTGCATCCCTGGACTTTCTCCAGCTTTCCCAATATTCCTCAGTCTTGATACACAACCCTCTGTGACCCCAGTCCTGGTCTCCTTGACCCCTGCCACATAGGCCTACCAGGCCTTTCCACTCCTGACTCACATCTCAGCCTCTCTGAGTGGAATGTTCCTGGGGTCTATTTTGGGAGGCTGATTTTTCTGGCAAAGGTGTTTGGCAATAAATAAGCACTGTGTCCTGCCAATAAATCATGATTGTACTGAATTGAGTTGTCTAGTTGTTAAAGCCACAGATACACATCCGCCTGGTGCTCTGATATTAGAATGATACAGCCAGGATGCCTGGGTTCTATCCCCAGTTCTAGGAAGGAGTTGATTCTAGTGAGTGACAACAGAGAGCTGCCAGTCAGAACTCCTGGGTTCTATTCCTAATTTTAGAAAGAAGCCATGACTAGTGATTAAAGTATGGAGGGGAGTGCATTTTTCTTGCAGCTGTTTCAGTGCGACCCAAAGGAGAGACCCAAGCTTATACTGCACCGAGGCCCTTGTCTATGCCTTGCAGCTGATCCTGCTGCGCAGGCTCCTGCCACACAACCTCTTTGTTCCCTTCCAGTTCTGATCTGCCTCCCTTCCCCCATCCAGCTGCTCCAGCCTCATTGGAGGGTAATTAATACTTGACAGAACATTAGTGGCACCTCCGCTTGGCTGTTGGCCCAAGAGAAAAGGTCAGGCAGCCACATCCCAGCAAAGACTTCCGAGCGGCTGCCCTTGTTTGCACCGCCAGCTAATTTGTTTACCCACTAAGCGGGGTTGATAGGCATGCAGTAAAGGAAAAATCAAGACCCAGACCCCAGTGACAGAATAGAGTAGCCCAGCCAAGCTACACTCAGGCCCAGCTTGCACTTTTCAAACCTGCAGCCTTCCTAGAGCCATGAAAAGCACCCAGGAGCCCTGGCTGCCAGATCCCTCTGCTTGTTCTAACCACTAGACTCCATTCCCTGTTAGAGCTGGAAACAGAACCTAGTTCTGTTGCCCATGTATAGCCAGTCCTGTACTTCTAACACCCTAGGTTGGATGGAGGAGGCATAGCTCCAGTCCCATAGAGACAAGCTAGCGGTATTTGTTGGAGAGGTTTCCAGAGCTGGGGGAGGGAGTGGGTGCTTGGTGGGCCAGAGTAGGGGTATAAATAGGTGTGTGCAGCTGGAAATAGCCCCAGGAAGGTTGGGCCAGGTGAGGAGTATGACGCTGTGCTGCATGGAGACAACTCAACAACTTGCACCTCAGGACAACAAGGCTGCGCAGCTGCTGCTCCTGGGTGCCCTATGCTGTGCCCCCAGGGCTGGCAGGGCTCAAGGTGGTAGCACCGACTACCCTCTCTTCTGTGAGGAAAAGAAAGCATTGTCTTCCTATCCCTACGTGTGCACATCTGTCCTTCCAGGCCTTTCTAAAGTGCCATAATACAGATGTATGCATTGCAATAAAGCAGGAGAAAGTTCAGAAGAACTGTCTAACCATAACGGTAGTTCAGCACTGCAACAGGTGACCGAGAGAGGTGGAAGAGTCTTGTCCTGAGAAGGTTTAAGAGCATGTTTGTCAAAATGTGGCTGGGAGGGTTTAGGCAAGGATGATCCTGCCTTGAGTGGAGGCTTGAACTAGACACAACCCCCAGAGGGCACTATCAGCCTGATTTTTCTCTAACTCTATAGCAGTGTCCCATTTATATAGCAGGACCTCTTTGCCTAAAGCAGGTATTAACGGGTTTGATACTCACAAACTAAAACTTCCCACTTCCAAATTCTGCAGCACCGACCCCCAGCACCACACTGAGGTCAAGCCCAAGCCCCCCGACTCCTGCAGCTCAGTATCCCTCATACTGCCCTAGAATGTGGGAACCAGCACTGATTCAGAGGGCAAAGCACTTCCTGCTCAATCCTCCACCCCTTCGGCCTGCCCAGGAGTGCTGGCATCAGCACTCGCTGCCAGGGTAGAATGGCTTTTGCTGACCCCCCTCTTCTGCATCCCAAACCCCAAGTAAAGTATTTTTATGCCAATTGGATAATCCGGGGGCCCTGACCTCAGCACGAGCAGCTTGGCTTGATCCCAGCAACCCCCCCTCTCCACTGCAGAGATGCATGTCACATTCCTCTGCCATGGACAGGTGGAAGCTTCTGGGCCTGGGCTGGGGATTAGCAGCTAACAAGCTGTTTCATAACAGGGTCAGAGATCAGGCTGGGGGAGGAGCTGTGCACGGACTTGCGGGAGGGCCCTGATCACAGCCAGGCTGGAGGCTCAACAAGGGTATCGGAGAGGATCCTGGGACCTGGCCAATCAGTCCCTGCACCTGAGCTGTACTAACCCCTCTCGACCTTCTCTTCTGCAGCTGCTGCAGGCTCTCCTTCATCTCCAATCAGTCCACACTAAATATAACCTTAGCCAATGCTATGCACTCCCTCAATCCCCATCCATGGCACACGCTTCTTACCCTGGAACTGACAGCACAGACCTCTGATCTCAGGAGCCTCTGGTCTCATCCATGGCACAGCCCTCCCTATCCCTGGGAACTGTGGCACAGAGCCTACCGGGACCTGCAACAGGGCCCCCCTGTGAGACCAAGCTCCATTCACAGCCTCTTCATTTCCCAGGTTCAACAGCACAGGCTCCTCAGTCCTCCAGGACCCACAGCATGGCAACCTCACACCTGGTGGGACTGACTGTAGGCTTTTCTCCCCTTGGGACCAGAGCATATACATAGGCCCTCCCCCTACCTACAGTCCAGCATCTCTAGCTCTGCGTGACCCTGCCATTGCTAGTGCCCCTTCCACCCCCTTGGGGCCCCCCGCCCATTTACCCCCTTTCCCCAGCGCACATTCCTACAGAGCGCTGTTTATGGCAGGACAAGCCCCTTACATGTGTATACAACACCTCCTCCCTGCCACCAACCCCTTCAGAGTCAGACAGTTGGGGGCGTACTGTGCAAACAGTGTCTTTTCAGAGCTAGAGAGGCAACACTGGGAGGACCCAGCCCCCCTGGGGCCAAGGTGAAAAGGAAGCACCCCTGCTGCTTCCTGACCTATCCCTGAGCTACTGCACAGCAGAGCAAAGATTCCCCTGAGTCAGGAGAGGCCAGCCACTGGCATGCTGGGCAGGGGTGTATCACTGGGTTGTATCCCTGCCACTTGGGAGGTTGAGGGGAGCCTATTATATGAGTGGGTTGTCCATGCAGCACGGAGTCTGAGTTGGCTCACACCAGGGCGAGGCCTGCATCTGTCTGCAGTGGCCTTGTCTTAGCTGGCTGGGGCTGGGACATACACTAAGGTAGGCACATCTGTCTAGCACCAAGTGCATCTGAGCTGGTTGAACCTGGGATGGTTGCAGGGATGAGACCTGGACCCTGTAATGTGGCACTGAGTATGTCTGAACTGGGTGGACCTGGGACAAGCTGTGCTGAATTCTGGGTTTATATATACAGTGTGAAGTGTGTCTGAAGACTGGGCCCCAACTTTACAGAGCTCAGGGACTCAGTCTCTGGTGGGTGCTAGAATTAGCCTTTGTCCCATCATAGAATTGTAGGGGGTGGACCTCAAGGATCATGTATGACCATGTATGACCCTTCTATGACCAGGTCACATACTGCCTGGACGAAGAAGCCGAGGCTGATGTCATCTTCCTGGACTTTAGGAAGGCCTTTGACACAGTTTCGCACCCTATCCTCATTGGGAAGCTAGCAGACTGTGGAGTGGACACCTACACGGTCAGGTGGGTGGCCAACTGGCTTAAGGACAGCACCCAGAGAGTGGTGGTGGATGGTTTCTTCTTGGCTGGGAGGGAGGTAGGCAGTGGGGTCCCGCAGGGTTCGGTCCTTGGACCGATATTATTCAATATCTTCATCAGCAATTTGGACGCGGGCGTGGCGAGCACCCTCTCCAAGTTCGCTGATGATACCAAATTATGGGGCAAAGTTAGTACACCGAAGGGCAGGGAGCAGATTCAGGCTGACCTGGACAGGTTGGATCAATGGGCAGAGAGAAATAGGATGCAATTTAATAAAGATAAATGTAAGGTACTCCACCTGGGAAGGAGGAACCCCCAGCACACCTATAGGTTGGGGAGTGTCTTTCTCAGCTGCTTGGAGGCAGAGAGGGATCTTGGAGTCATAATTGACTCCAAGATGAACATGAGCTGGCTTTGTAACGAGGCCATCAACAAGGCCAATCGCACCTTGTCGTGCATTAGCAGGTGCATGACTAATAGATCAAAGGAGGTGATGCTCCCCCTCTATGCGGCACTGGTCAGGCCACAGTTGG